>NC_050577.1:216748103-216779148 GCF_011100635.1 Trichosurus vulpecula | reverse complement strand
ACAACTTGGATTCTGGGGAAATTAAAATACTTGTGAGCAAAGAGAATGAATGATGGAGACAGTGGTCTAAATAATGGTTGTAGAAGGGGGGAGGGAGGAGGGAACCTGATGCTCCTTGGAATTGCAGTTCTGGGCCCTTCTGGCGATACCAATATGCAAATCAAGTAACGATGTCCAAATCACCTCGGCAAGAAGAAAGAATTGAGCTTTCCTGGGCACCAGCTCCCCAGTCCATGCTGCTGGAAATATATGTTGTGCATTTCGAATATACAAGGGCATCTTAAGCGTGGTTCTCATTAAAATTTATACTCAGAATTAATTCGCATTCATTTAGTTAAGAACTGAGTCACTTGGGTTGAAATTTTCTTCAAGCTCATAAACAAAGCATGATGACGAATGACAGTGTGTCTGTAGAGCTGCCTAGCGAGGGACCACTGGGCAGAACTCTTCTTATTTTCCCCCTTTCATATTGATGACTCCAAAATACGAACGTAGAACCCTCTAATGGAATTTACAGACAATAAAAAAATTAGTGGAATTGCACACATAGTTGGGACAGGGCATTTAAATGAACCTAGAGGAACATGAGATGTTTCCTGAGGGGAAGACAAGATTGCACCAAGAAAATAAAAAAAAACTATTATTATTTGTGAGAAAAAGTAATCGGAAAAACCCATTCAAAAGCCAGGAGACATGTAAACCATAGAAAGCTTAAGTAACCCATTGATGCTTGTGAATAGTAAAGCTGAACATGAGATAATTTTCTCCTAAATCTAATTCTCCCTGCTTTTCTACTATCATCTCAGCTACTTGAAAGATTCTTTATCTCCTGAATGTCCTTTGCTTCCCTCATCTACAAATTCCTGACAACTCTTTTAAGGTTTCCTTTTTTGTCAGGCAAGATAACACTTTGGCGTAGGGGATGGCCATCTATTTCCTATACTCCTGTGTGCATTATTTTTCCCCGTTCCTGGCTTCTCTCCCTCCAAAACTGCTCCCCATCAATCAATCCTAATTGGTGCTATCAATTTTTGTTTTTATCCTCTCTACCTGCTACTTCAGCCATATTGTTTTCATTTTATCCGTTCCACTCCAACATCCATTGTGTTCAAAGAAGACTCCTTACCTTCAACTCTTAAGACCTGTCATCCTATCTTTTTCTCATTACCTGTTTGTTGTGCCTAACCCAGGTAAAACCACTTATTTCCTCCCTTATGCAATGTGCAGATACCAAAATCCAAACTTTCTTTCAAGCTCCCATCTTTGTCAACCTAAATTTCCTCCCCTCTGGGGGCTACCAAAGTCTCTCTAACTCAGCTCATTAAACCTTTGTTTACTGAGCGGAAATAGAATAATGGTTCTTGCCCTCCCTACTAACTTCTTGCCACCCCCAAGCATTCCAACCCAGCAGGCCACAATCTTCCGGCATGTGGCCCAGGAACACAAGGTTTGTGAGATGATGTCAATAGTCATTTAGCAGTGGGGGCTCCAGCTACTGTGACTTCTCAGTAGTTTCTCTTGCCATAGGTAAGTCTCTGTATTTTGATGTCTATCTGCCCCCGTGTTGTCCATTTTGGACCTAGAAGCTACTGCGGAACAAAGGTGAAGCTTGCTGTTCCTGTTTCTTTGTGTGCTCCTTAGTACATTCCTCCATCCTTGTGGGTATTGAGGGAGTCGGAGGTGTTTAGAACCTTTGTTACTCTCTAACAGAGCTGTTAACGAAATTTTGGCAGCAGGGGAAAGCTTCACAAAATGTGAGGCCGAGGAAACCAGGTGGGGTAGAGAGAAACTTCACTCAGCTGTTAGTTTGTCATTACTTATTGTTATTGTTTTTATTATGCTAACTCAGTGCTCAGACTGGCTGTTTTGGCACTCTCTAAATTTTGTCAAATGGGGAAAAGCTACAGCTGTCCCAGCTTAGTTACAGTCTTCTTGTAAGTTAGGTCCTTTTGGGGAGCTGAGGTTACCCTTTCAGGTCTCTAAGGTTTCTGGAGTATTCTATGGCATAATCATCCTCAGTCTAGACAAGTTACACAGGAGCACAAGTATTCAATATGCAGAATTGATAATCAATAGAAATAAAGATCTAAACTGGAAGGGAACCTAGAGGTTAAGTGTAGCCCAACTGCTCCTTTTATTTATGGGGAAACTGAGGCCTAGAGAATTAAAATAACGTGCCCAAGGTCACTCAGGGAGATAGTCAAAGAATTAGGATTTGAGTTCATTATATCTATGATTCCAGAGCCACCATTCTTTCAATTGTATTAGCTAATAAAATAGACTTATCTAAATGTTACCCAAAGTCTTAGCATTTAGAGGAGATTGTGCCACTGTTGATACCAGTCTTTGAAAAGAGATGCCTCTTAGAATCTTAGTGTTAGCAGAGACCTCAGAGGCCTATACCAGCCTCTTTATTTTACGGATGAGGAAACAGGGCTTCAGAAAAAGGAAATAACATAGAATTGATAGTGGAGAGAGCATCAAAGGTCTTCTAGTCTTGCGATAGTAAGGGAGGAATCTGAGAAAGAATCTAAGAATTGGATCTAGTTGACACCTTCCCCAAGAACATTAAGGAAGATTGGCTTGGCTAATTAGAAAAACACTTGGAATTCATCCCCCTTCGGCCAGGCTGGTTATGAGTCTCCAAAGTGAGCTAGTCAGAGTCTTCTGGGAGGGGAAGGCAATCCACTTCCAATACTGTACTCAAAAAATTCCTTGCTTGGTAGGACTCACAAGAGCTTGTGTTCCATTGGCCCAGCCTTTAAAAGTGAGAGTTACCTCACAATGAGGAATTAGAAAGGGACTTCTTAATTCAAAGTCAGTGGGTGATTAATACTTTATTCTAATTCCTTTGTAGTTTTTCACTAACATATGTGTAGTTGTATGTATGTGTATGTGTATACACACATATACATGATATGTTTGTAATACATACATATATGTTATATGTGTGTGTACACAAGCATATACATAATATTTGTAATATATACATATATTATATATAAGTGTGTGTATGTGTGTGTGTGTGTATGCTCAGAGACCCCAGCTTAAGAACCAATGGTCTAGACCAGGGGTGGAAAACCTGCAGCCTTGAGACTACACATGGCCCTTTAGGCCCTCAAGTGTGGCCCTTTGGCCATATCCAAACTACACAGAACAAAGGGCTGCACTTACTAGGAAGTAAGATATACAGGCAATGGGGCATAAAAATCTATCTTGCCCTACAAGAAAGTAAGGGAAAAGGGGATGGGGGGGGGAGTGAGGTGACAGAAGGGAGGGCTGACTGAGGAATGGGGCAATCAGAATATATGCCATATTGGAGTGGGGGAGGGTAGAAATGGGGAGAAAATTTGTAATTCAAACTCTTGTGAAAATTAAAGATATTAAATAAATAAATAACAAAAAAAGAAAAAAAAAACAAAGGGCTGCGCTTGAGGACCTAGAGGGCCACATGTGGTCTCAAGGCCACAGGTTCCCCACCTCTGGTCTAGATGCTCTTGAAAAACTGGGTGAGCCTGACTAGGGAAACTGGATTTAGGGGGAAGGAATAAGCAGTTATTAAATGCCTAC
Organism: Trichosurus vulpecula; assembly: GCF_011100635.1. Classification (NCBI taxonomy): domain Eukaryota; kingdom Metazoa; phylum Chordata; class Mammalia; order Diprotodontia; family Phalangeridae; genus Trichosurus; species Trichosurus vulpecula. The sequence goes on along the minus strand of NC_050577.1, from coordinate 216,775,578 downwards.
TGTATGCCAAGCATTGTGGTTCTTTTGCTGAATGAACTAGAAACCTTAGCGAATTAATTTCTTGGGTGTCATGTAGATAGAGTCTGAAGGGTTAATTTTGCCCCCATTAAAACAGTTGTGTGTGCACAACCAAACTATTGAATTCAAAGCCTTATGATTTGGAAAAAAAGCAAATTTTGGCAGGTGGTCAAATAATCAATATATTAAATATCCAAAATAGAGACATTGAAGCTTAGGATGTCAGGACCTAATTCTTTCCCTACTTTTGGTGGGTGAAAGAGAAGGGAAGGAGATGCAACGGTTGCTAGACCGCATCTCATTCAGAGGAGATCTATCCTTTTAAATACTTGTACGTACTTTGCTTCCAAGGACCCTTTCTGAAAGTGTTTGAGATCATCCTTAGGAGGTAGGTTTTATTCCTTCAAAGCAATTTTGTCAAATTCTGCCGAGACACCAATGTCAGCACGTTGGCATGAATCCAAAGGTGATTAGTGCTGTATCTATTATTTAGCATGGTGGAGTGTGTTTGGGTGGATAAAGAGGAAGCCTATAATTTCATAGCTGTTAGAAGAACATTTCTGCTAAACCTCTTTTTATCCCGAAAATTGGTGGAAGAATTTCAGCATTAAAGATTATGTTAGGGCATTGTACAGTAACCATGTTATAATGCCCCAACAATAGTTATTAAATCTTGATTGTAAGGGATCAAGAGTTCATAAATGTTTCCTCAAAAACATTGATTACCATTTTAAATTGATTTCTTTTGGTATTTAGCTATCATTTTCAACCATTTGATGTTTTTAAAAAAATGTATCAGTGTGGTAGGCAGCTGCTGGCCAAGGGCCATTTGGAAAAAAAAATGTTCATTTAAAATACACAAAAACGAACACACACACCACCACCACCACCAACACCATCACTATCACTGCTGCTGCCTATAGGGGGAAAGAATGGTCTGCATTTTTTCAGATGGTGTATGATATACTTTTTTGCATCCATCTTCAGAAATTGCTGTTAAGTGAAAAGAATGGGTATTTCTCTTTCTTCCTTCTTTCCTTCTTTCTCTTTCTTTCTTTCTTTCTTTCTTTCTTTCTGTCTTTCTTTCTTTCTTTCTTTCTGTCTTTCTTTCTTTCTTTCTTTCTTTCTTTCTTTCTTTCTTTCCTTCCTTCCTTCCTTCCTTCCTTCCTTCCTTCCTTCCTTCCTTCCTTCCTTCCTTCCTTCTTTCCTTCTTTCCTTCTTTCTTTCTTTTTCTTTCTTTCTTTCTCCCTTCCTCCCTTCCTCCCTCTCTTTTCTTCTTTCTTTCTTCCTCTTTCTCTCCTACCTTGCCTTCTTCCTTCCTTCTTTTCTTTAACTCTTTATTTTTCTGATGTCTTTTGTTTTTATATCCGTAATTTAGGATTTAACCTTCCAGTCCACCCACCTTCCCCCACCCCTACCCAGAACCGACTTTACATCATTACAAGAATTGAAACCCTTGTAACAGTGAAAGAATAGGTAAGCTGGAATAACTGGTATATCAAGTGGGTCTGACAACTTATTGACTTCTGCCCCTGTACTCTCCAGCTTCCCTGCCAAGAATGTTTCCTTGTTTGTTGTGCAAGAACAAGATTGGTTATTGAAGTCCTTTGTGCTGTTCTTTTCATTTACATCATTTTAGACATGGTATACGTTGTTGTACTGGTTATTTCTACTCATTCTCACTCTGTATCAGTTCATACAAATCTTCCCAGTTGTTCTCTGAATTTCTTCTATTTATCGTATTTTACTCTCAAGAATATTTCATTTAGGTCATCTTAACTACATTATTAACCTTTCAGATGCGCGCTATTCTGCCTCAATAAAATGGGAAACAATAATCATATGACATTTTGTATCATCACGGGTCATGCTCATGAAATGCTTAGTGATTTTGTTTCCCCAGTGAAATCAGGTGGAAAAAACCCACAAACAAACGACTTTCAACCCTCCCTTCCCCAACAGATCAGCTATGTAGACTCTAGCTGACTAAGGCGCTTCTCTTTCTAAAAAGAGCGCTTTACTTAGCCAGTGTAGACATGGCCTGATGAACATTGGAACCACTTCCTTGAAAATTTGAATTTGGAGTTGACCCATGTTTATTTTATATAATTCACAAATTCATATGGGGGGATATAAAAATGTCTGCTGTTTGGGAACACATGGGGTGAAACAACTGAAACTGACAGCCATGGAAAAAATGACTTAATTTATTAGGGCCTTGAAAGGCCACCACAGGAGCTGTTGCAAAAGTTAATCAAGGGAATCTTAAGTCAAAGTTTTAACATGAGCTTAAATACATTTGGCAGCAATGTTGTTCTTGGGGGCTTAGATCTGCCATGTCTCAGCTCATCACCTGTCAGAGTGTAACAGTGGCTATGTCATCGCTAACCAAGAGGTCACAAATATTGTGGAAAATGCCAGCTCTAAGTGTTCTTTCTAGGGATCATTTTTGTTTTTGCTGGGAGAAACAAAAGTGGAAGAGAATGTTTTTCTCCCCCTCTTCTGTCTTTGCTCTTTTTTCTTCTTTCCCAATTTCTTTAATTCTCCGTTTCTTTGATCCTTCCTCCTTTCTTCACTATTTTTTCCTTCTTCCCTCCCTTCTTTCTTTCTTTTATTCCTCTTTCCTTCCCCTCTTTCTCTCCTTCTTTCCTTCCTCCCTCCCTTCCTTCCTCCCTTTCTCTCCTTCTATCCCTTCCCTCTACTTCCTCCCCTTTCTCTCTTTTCTCTTTTTCCTCTCCTTTCTCCCCTCCTGCCCTTCCTTCTTCCCTTTGTACCTTCCTTCCTTCCTTCCTCTCTTCCTCTCCTTCCCTCTCCTTCCTACCTTCCCTCTCTTTTCTCCCTTCCTCCCTTCTTTCCTGTCTTGTGTCTCTCTGTCTCTTTCTCTCTCTGTGTCTCTGTTCCTGTCGTGGTGTCTCTGTGTCTCTGTCATCTATCTCTCTCTGTCATCTCTCTCTCTCTCTCTCTCTCTCCCTCTGTCTCTCTCTCTCCCTCTCTCTGTCTCTCTCTCTCTCTCCCTCTCTCTCTTCCTCCCTCTCTCCCTCCCTCTCTCCCTATCACTCTCTCCCTCTCTCTCTCTCTCTCTCTCTCTCTCTCACTCAACATAGTCTTTTCATTTTGCAGATCCTCTGGGCTGATTGAACGATGGATGTCTTGATTCTTCTGTAATGACTATATTGAGAACAGAATGGCTTCAGGGAATACATTCAGCCAAGCCCCCCAGAAGACTGCCCTGGGGTGAAACAAATACCTTTGAGATTTAACTCAGGTATGTAAGGAATATGGGGGACATGACTTATTAAAGTTTTCACCTCCATGTTTAACAGGGAGAGTGGGCAGGCTACTACAGTGATTCTTGCCATTCTGACATTTTTCATGATACAAAATAAACCTACGCCTCCTGGAATATGACATCCTCTAGTTGCCTGCCTTTTGGGATTTTCTACATCCTTTTCTTCCCAATGCTCATTAACAAGATATAAATATAAAACACTCCATACTAAGATTTTTTTTCCAAAGGAAGCTGTTAAATTGTCATATTCAAGAAGACCTCAATTTTATTGATGAAATCAATAAAAGGTGAAATAAAATGAGAACAATTAAAGTTAGGGACTGACAACTCTTTATATCTCCAGCACCCGATTTCTTGTTGGGCTGTTAGTCATTCTCGTTTCTCATGGAATGGTCCTTTTATAGAGAAGGAAGAATAATGTCATCTCACATTTATTATAGTACTTTATGGAGACAGTGTGTCATAATGAGTAGAAAACTGGGCTGGAAGTCAGCAATTCGGTCTGGTTCAGTAGAACATTGAATGCTGGATGCTGGGGATACAAAGGCAGAAGGGAAGAAAGACAGACAGACAGACAGAGGGAGGGAAGGAAAGAAGAAAAGAAAGATCCTCCCTCCAATGTGTACATTCTACTGGGAACTAGGAGAGTATATAACACACATTTATAAAAGACCTGGATTCAAATGCTGTCTCTGATATTAGCTATGTGACTCTGGGCAAGTAATTTTACTTCTGAGTACTTCAGGTAACTCCTTAGGACTTACCTGCTCAGCCACTTACTACCTGTGTGACCTTGGACAAAATATTTAACCTCACTGTACTCCTTTTTTTATCTCTTAAATGAAGGGTCTGACTAGGTGACCACTGAAATCTCTTCCAGCTCTAAAAGTCTTGTGATTATGATCTACTATCTATTTAAGTCATAAACAGGCTGCCATCTGTTTTGGAGGACACCCTTCCCCCCACCGAGAGTGCTCCTGCATGGATGAAGTCACAGATCTTTCTTATACTCATATTTACAGCATTTCAAAGTTTACAGTCCTTATCTGTGTTTCACTTGGAGCACATTTGTTCAGTCCTTTCTTTTTTTAAAAATACATTTTTATTAATAGCCTTTGTTTTTACACCACCTACATTTCCCAGTATATCTCTCCCTCTTCCCCTTCAAGAGAGCCATCGCTTATAACATAGAATAAAAAAGAGGGGAAGAAAGTTCAGCAAACCTATTGTTCAGTTCTGTCATAAATGAAAGAACCACAAAAATTGAAGAGAAATATATATTGAAGATCTCTCCTAAAACAAATTATGAGGTCAATCAGCAGTTTGCAAAATGCCAACTTTTACCAACTCTTTATTTTTAAGAGATGTTGGCTATTCGTCCTCTAAGGTGGAGCAGGACTAAGTGAAATAGTATTAATTCTTTTCAAATATCAACCAGATTTCTTTTGCTCTCTTCTATTTCAAAAGGAAGGAATTGATGCTTCACCAGGTGTATGGACGAAATCTACTTGCAGCCACTGAGGACTGGATCCCCTAGAGCCATGGAGAGTTAGCAGAAAAACTTTGCCACAGGTGAGTGGGGCCATTGATTTTTCTTTCCTTGTCTGAAACAATATAATAGAAAGAATGGTAGCTCAATTGAGACTGGAAAGCAGCTAAATTCAAAGCTTGGCTTTGGGGCTTTTGAGTTAGAGATCTGTAGTCTCATTTTTTGAAGTGTAAAAATATCAAGTGGGAATAGTCATTGGAAACAAAAATCAGCATATTGATTTTTTTGAGAGGTTTCTCTTATGGACATTTACCTCTTAATTTCTGGAGCAGACTTCCAACCATACTGGTACATATTATTGACGAATATTTTTTATCATAGCTCCCGGGCTTTCTTTGTACACAGTTTATATGTTAAATGAAAAATTTTTTAATGGTTTGAAACCTGATTGGGGAGTAGGGGTCTGTGGAGTATTGAAATATCCTTAAGAGTTTTGGAAACTAAACATCTTTTTGTTGCACTGTAACATTTTATCCTTTGGGGAATAAAATCACGCCAACAATTCTGCTTACCTTTCCAGGCACCCAACTTTCCAATTTAAATTCCGAGAGCCAGCTTTTGGGTTTCTTTTTTTGTTGTTTAGTATTTGATGGTTTCTTTTTGTGTCTTTTTGTGCATGTCTATCTGTATATATAAAATGTGTGTACATATATGTATTTGTATACTTGAATATATATGTATGTATACACACATGTACATATATACCTATATATACAGCACATATACATTGATTATCCATACATTGTATATATAATTATATATGAGTATATATATTGATATACTGTATATATACAGTTTATATACATTGATTTTGTCATAATTTTGTTTAGCTTTTCATCAGGCCTGGGAGAGAGAGAGAGAGAGAGAGTGAGAGAAAGTGAGAGTGTTCCCCAGAAGGAACACGTAAATCATGTGTGAAGTTGGCTGAAGAACATTTTCCACATCACTTGCTCTATTGTGCTCTCTGTGGGCTCCCCTTCTCTACAAGGTAAGAGATTTATTTTGCTTTGGCTACTCAGAAGTAAAAAAAAAGACATATGATAATGGGGTTTGTTATAGAATGTCATTTTGGGGTTTTGTTTTGTTTTTAAAATAAGAGATGGGAATCACGAATGTTTTAAATAAAAACAACAGTGTTCAGAGCATTGGAAGTTACGCATACATGCTGCACACCCTGTTCTTCTGCTTCAACAGAAAGAGTACCATGGTGGAGTTTCACTGTTCCATGGGGGTTGGGGATGAGGGCAGATGGCCAGATCTTGTGGTTGCCTCTAAAAAGCATGGAATGGAATGGCAAATTGGTCATTTTATTGGTTCAATCTGAACTCAGACACTTACTAATTGTGAGACCCTGTACAAGTCACTTAACCTCTGAATTGTAGTTTTCTTATCCAAAATTACTTGGTTCAGTACAGAGAATCAAATAAGACAGGCCAACCCTAAATGTAAAAAAGAAAAAAAAAATTGAACCAGCAAAAATCTTGCTGAATCTACAATTCTTTAGCATGGGATGAACACAGTGGGTGTTCCAATGGGGTGCCCAGGTACAGGAGGTCAATTATAAGGATAATAGGAACACTAGCTTTATTAGGATGACTTAGAATGTAATGAGCAAAAAAGTTTTTGTGAAGCATAGAAATACCTTCATTCATATTCATTCTCTCTCTTCCCACCTCCCTCTCTCCTTTCTCTCTCTCCCTCTGTCTCTCTCTGTATCTCTCTCTCTCTCTCCCTCACTCTGTATCTCTCTCTCTCTCTCTCTCCCTCACTCTGTCTCCCCTCCCTCCCTCTCTCCTCTCTCTCTTCTCCCTCCCCCCTCTCTCCCTCTCTCCTTCCCTCCTTCCCTGTTTCTCCCTCTCTCCCCCCCTTTCTCTCCCTTTCTCCCTCCGCCCCTCCCCTCTCTCCCCTCTCTCCCTCCCTGTCACTTCCTCTCTCTCGCCTTTCTCTTCCTCTCTCCTCTCTCTCCATCTCTTTCTCCCTCTCTCCTTCTCTTTCTCTTCTTCTCCCCCCATCCCTCTCTTGTTTTAAAGTTAGACACTGAGTCATTCTTCCTCAGCTGCCTTCTTTCTCAGTACCAAAATATCAAACTGCTGGAAATCCAGATTATTTTGGCAACTCAGTACAAATCTAAAAAATATTCTAGTTATTCCATTGCCTCTATCCCAAAGATCAAACCTTTACTGTGGGGAAGGTGGCTTAGAAGGGTTTTACTACCACAGTCACTAAAAGCAGATCAAATGACAATGTGAGGAGGACTGCGTTTAGAGACAGAGGACCTAGGTTTAAAGCTCCCTTCCTTCTCTCCCCCAATAGCACCTGTGTAACTTTGAGCAAGTCATTTAATCTCCCTGGGCCTCAGTTTCTTTATCTGTAAAATGAGAGGGATAGGGGTGAACTAGATGGCTTCTGAGGTTCCTTCTAGCATCTTATTTTTGTTCCTGTGATCTTAGGTCACTTTGCCTCTCCATGCCTCAGTCTCCCCATATGTAAAATAAGTGGGCAGTACCAGATTGATGTCCAGGGGTCCCCTTTAAATCTATGATATATAAATTTAAGTCAAGAGGCCTTAATTTGATGAAGGGAGGCATCATGTTGCCCCTTAAGATGCTGAATTGAATTTTGGTTTTTATCCCCTCCCCCTCAAGAATTTCAGTCTTTGTCTGTTTACTATAGAGGCCTAGGTTGTGTACCATTCAGAAAGGTCAAAGCTGGGATGCTTTTTGAAGCTGTCATCTCATCCATAAATTTCTCTTTTAAAAATTTTTAAAATTAATTAATTTTTAGTCATAAATTTCTGCTTGACACTGTTGCCACCCTGAATTACAAGGAACACAGGACACAAGATAAAATAGCCATGGAAAACACAAGTCAGGCAGCCCTCTGATCAATTCCCTAATCAAATGGACTTTTAAAGGACTAGCAGGACAATGTGTCTCCCGCCCTTCTACAGAAGTGGTGAATATGAGTGCAGAATGAGTCATGCATTATCAGCCATGGCCAATGTGTTGCTTTCCTTGGCTTAGCCACATAGCTTTGTTGTGAGGTAAAGTTGTATATGTTGGAAAGTCATTTGCAGATGACAGTGATATGAAAAAAATGTCACATAAAAATATTTAAAAAAGAAGGTATGAGTTAAGTTGGATGCCTCAAGGCAGCATAGTGGGGGCATTGGAATGCTAGACTCAGGGAGATAGGAGTTCAAATCCCGTCTCCCATTCGGACTACTATATCACACTCTGGCCTCAGTTTCCTCTTCTGTAAAATGAAAAGTTAGGTTTTTGGTGACTTTAATGTTCCTTTCGACTTGAAATCTATGATCCTATGAAGGCAAGGCTTGCGGGAGCACAGCCCATGGTTTGTTCTCTTTCCCCCTCCCCTAGTCTTTGAAGGAGAGTTTTTGATGTAGGATTTCAATCCAAACTTCACAGAACAAATCCCCATAACACAAGGATCTGCTCTGTGAAATGTGGACTCGGTTGAAAGGCCGCACTCGAGGACTTAGAAGGCCACAGGTTCACCCCTGGGCTAGATGGCTCTTTGAGGTTTCTTCTAGCTCAATACTTGCTGTCCTCTGAATGTGTCTTGCAGGGAGACATAATGGACAGAGAGCTGACCTCAGGGCCAGAAAAGCTGGATTCAGATCTGGCCTCTAACACACATTGGCCTTGTGGTCCTTGGGAAGTCCCCGGATTTCTCTCTGTCTCAGACAGCTCTAAAAGGTTTTTAGTGTCTGATCAGCACAGGCAGAGGTTTTTCCCTCACTAGGAGTTCCCTAGGCTAATGAAATCATGGGTCTGGACCCTTGCTGCCCTGTCCCCACATTTCTTCTAAGGACCCTTTCAAGGATGGATTAGTATCCACATGAGAAATGATGGCCCCAATTTGTGAGCACATATTTGAGTAAGGAGGAAACCAAGCAGTGAAGGATGAGGGCTCCATAAGGGAGGCTCTGGAAATTGACTAGAATGAGCACCCTTAAGGGTGCATTCCTCTCTCACCATTTGGTTATATACTCAACTGCCATTTTTTTTAAACTTTGCAAAGAATTTTCCTGGCCACCACCCTGGTATTGTCCTCATTTATCAGGTGAGGAAACTGAGAGTCTAGGAAGGTAGGTGATGTAGCTGTATATGGTCACAGAGCTAGGGCCTAAGGTGGGATTCCAACCCAGGATTCCTCCATCCACATTGCCTCCCATAACTCAGCATAAGAAAGTTATCCATTTGTTTCTCATACTCAATCAATCCATCAGTCAGTAAAGATTTTTAAGTGCCTGCTGTACGCCAGGTACTGTGCTAATATTCGTATGTGGCTTCTATTAATGCTACAATTTTATTTTCCTACTATGGCAATTCTCAGTGAATTCTCTTACACGTTATGACAGTTGTTGCCACTTATCTTTGGTTAAAAAGGTCCCAGTGGATAAAGCACCAGGCCTGGGGTTGGGAAGACCTGAGTTCAAATCTAGACTCAGATACTTATCAGCTATCTGACCCTGAGCAAGTCACTTAACCCTATTTGCCTTAGTTGCCTCATCTCTAAAATGAGCTTTAGAAGGAAATGGCAAACCACTCCAATATCTTTACCAAAAAGGGGTCACAAAAAGTCAGATACAACTGAAAAAATATCAACAATATTTTCAGTTGAGCATTTGTTCTTGCTTTTCCATTTATAAGGAAAGTTTAAGAAGTTAACACCTATCAGATAATTTATGGTTAGTAAAACTCCTTGAATGCCTTAGGCAGAACCATGCCATATAAATGCCTGATATTCATTCTCCCATTACAAATACATGAGAGGGAGGACAAAAATGGTGTTGACTCACTGTGGTTTTCTTTGTTTGCTTTCCTGCCATTTGGATGTTTTTTTTTTTTGCTTTGTGTCTGAATTCCTCCTCTTCTGTGTCTTTCTCTCTTTTCTATTGTGTACCAGTTGACAGCTAAAGAGCAGCCTTAGAGTATGCCATTTTCTTGTTGCCACTAACTGAGAGTTAAACTACCTAACGTTTTGAAAACCCAGCCCGTTTCACTCACAGCAGGCATGGCAGGTAAAAGCATTTCACCAGGAAAATGCATGATTTCAGTTCTTCAGATTGTTGGTCTAATGTCTAGCATTGGTAGCTGGGCAGGCAGAACGAGGCCAGCGACGGGCACTGGGAAGAGGAAAGAGTACTGTGCCCCTAACCCAATGAATGACCATTTACTAGGCACAAATGGCCATCAACTCTTTATTATTTTGGGCTCTCCATTTTGTGGATTATCCAGTATGGGTTTCATAAGTTCTAACTGATGTTTCCTACCATGGAATAACAGATATAGAGGCAGAAGGAACCACCTAAACTATATAGTCTAGTCCCCATATTTTGTAGATTAATAATTGAGATCCCTTTTCTTTCTTTCTCTTTTTTCTTTATTTCTTTCTTTCTTTCTTTCTTTCTTTCTTTCTTTCTTTCTTTCTTTCTTTCTTTCTTTCTTTCTTTCTTTCTTTCTTTCTCTTTCTTTCTTCCTTCCTTCCTTCCTTCCCTCTTTTCCTTTCCTTCTTTCTTTCTATCTTTACTCTCTCTTAAAAAAACCAAGAAAAAGAAATTAACATCTCCTTCTTACCTTCCTTCATCCCTTCCTCCCTCCTCCCTTCATCCCTTCCTCCCTCCCTCCCTTCTTTCCTCCCTTCCTCCCTCCCTCCCTTCTTTCCTTCCTTCCTCCCTCCCTTTCTTCCTTCCTTCTTTTCCTTTACCTCTATCTTCTCTCTCTCTCTTTCAATACCACCGCCACCAACAAAAGAAACTGAGATCCAGGAAGAAGAAGGGCTAGCTTGTGGTCCTGCGGTCAGGGGCATGATTTGAACTCAAGCTCTCTTAATCTAGATCCACTACCTAATACTTTATGGAGTTGCTTCCTACCATGGTGGAATTCCAAATATACAGGAAAATGTTGGATTGCAAGTTGAAAAATTTAGGGATTAATCACAAATCTTGGATTATCTCTGTGTAATTTCCCCCTTCTATTGGTATAGATACTTGAAAATCAACTATATTCTCTTTTATTGGTTCTTTTTTAAATTACTTTTATTATATACAGGGCACCATATCCCTTCAAGTCAGTTATAAGGTTTAACCTCCCAACTAGTTATCACAAAGGGAACCATCATAATTACTTCCAATTCTTTGACCTTCTCTGACCAGGAACCTGATGTTAAATAAGACCGACATGGGGAAGCCACCATCTTGTGGGAAATAAAGAAGGGAATTTTATTTTCTGCTTTGACACACATGGCCAATAGAAAGCCCCACCCCCTGCCCCACCCATGGCAATTTGGCTTCCTCTATGACATAATGGAATACCATTCCATTTACCCCATTAGGTTGTAAAGGGAGACATGTAAAGGGAATGATTTTGGTACTAGAATCATTCTTGGGACTTAAAATGGGTCTTCTCCTACAAATGCTTATGATATTGGAGAGGCTCTTTTATCAACTAACCAACATTGTCACGAGGCTCTTCTGTACCCACCACACCAAGCTGATTGTGAGGAACTTTGATACTGTGGTCTTATGGATATGGGTCCTCTCCCAATGGTGCAGATTACAACTCATACAGACCTCCTGGGACTCAGTGGGATTCCTTTCCATGTCCTCAGGCAAATCCTCTTCTGGAGAAGAAGGGCCTCATAATGTCCTGGCAGTCTTCCTTTAGAGCTCCTGTCATGACATGGGTACCAACTGAGCACACCGACTGTGGTCCATCTGGAAAGATTAATTAGTAGTATGCATTTTAAGGGCGAAAATTAAGGCATCGAAAAGCTAAGAGATCAGCTGAAGCTAATAACAATAATCCCACAGTAAACAAGTTTAAAAAGAACTAAACCACCCCTCCTGAGACATCATTTAAATATGCCATCAGCTTGAGTACAGATGTGCTGGAAAAGAGATGACAGAAACCTCCCAGAGCATTTCAAGTTCAGGCCTCTTTGGTGATAACCCCCAGGTGTCATCTTACCTTGGAGCATGATCTTCCTGGTTCTTTATTTTATCATGTAGATAAATTAACCAGACTACAAGTATTGTTCATCTTACTGGATTGGGACGGAACAGGTGGATGGGGCACTGAATTTCAGCAGGGCAAAAAGAGTGTGTATACTCAAAAGGGAATGATGCCCACTCACTGTTGCCTCTGCTGCCATCATTTCTTGTGTATGAACCCCATGACTTGTTCATTCTCTGATATTCCAGAAAAATATAGCCTCCTCTGAGCAGAGACAGTCGATTTGACCCCAGCTCTGCAATGATTTTATATTTCTAAATGCTTACGGGGAGATGAATCCAATGCTTCAATTTATTTTCCCAAGAAGGGAATACAAAGAAATAGGCACAGAACTTTTAAAAGTGAACTTTTCTTTTGCTTCATAAAAACAAATTTTATACTACTTTGTCTTTCCTTTTACCTGTTTTCTTTTATTTTTTTTTCCATGTACACATCTGTATGTATAGGGTGTCCCAAAAGTCTTTGGGCTATTTTGAGCTTTGATAGGGCCATATATTTGTACTGAGTGTCATATTTTCAAAACCTTATTGCAGGAATTATCCCTTTGGAGCATAAGGAAAACTCAGTACCTCAAAAATACCATCAGAGAGTGGTTTAGACACCATTGGAACAGACACCAGTGTTAAATTGCTTCATTTAAGTCGTTACAACAAAAAGAGAGAAGGAATTCTTTTTCATCAGGTTCAGGTTGAAAAATAAGTCATAATAGCAATAGTGAGGCCTGGTTCTGTGCTCAACTCGGGGGATCATATGGGAAAATGTCCTGCCCTCAAAGCATTTACATTGTAATGTATCTCTAATGGTGAAAATAGCCACCCTATCAATAATAAAACAAAACAAAACCCCATCATCACCACTAATCCAGGCTCAGATATGAACTGGCAGCATGACCTTGAGAAAATCAGTAGTTCTGGGTGGCACCGTAGTGCCCAGAGCACTGGGCTTGGAATCAGGAAGACTCATCTTCATGAGTTCAAATCTGGCCTCAGACACTTCCTAGCTGGGTGACCCTGGGCAAATCACTTTGCCCTGTGTGCCTCAGTTTCCTTGGCTGTAAAATGAGCTGGAGAAGAAAATGATAAATCACTCCAGTATCTTTGCCAAAAAAAAACCCAGTGGGGTCTCCAAGAGTCAGAAACAACTGAACAGCACAACAGCCTTAGTTTTGTCATCTGTAAAATGAGGAGGTTGGACCCTGTGACTTTCTAAGAGTCCATACTCCTATGATATTACAATTACAACAGCTGCTACTAATAAGAATAATACTACCAGGTCACACTCCTAGATTTTATGGTGTATGATATACTTTGTTCACAGCCCTCTGAGGTGGGCAACATAAGTATCATTGCCCCCATATTAGGGATGAGAAAGCTGACTTCCATAAAAGTTTAATGATAACCAGGAAGCATTAAATATAAAATTCAAATGCAGGCATCTTGATTCGAAGTCCAGTGCTCTGTCCTCTGTGTCATATTAACCCCCCAGTGTCAAACACTCCCTTTTTCTCTTCTCCAATAACCAGCTTAGTTAAGTGTTGAGAATGGCAACATCAGATGTTGCTGCAGGGTAATTATTTATTTGTTTTTGACTGCCCTACTAAGGCCAAAGGGGCTGCAACTTGAGAGGGAGGTGTCATTGTGGTGCAGGAGAATGATTGCTGGACTGAGGTTGAACCTGCCTCTCATTTACTACTTATATGACCATGGGCAAATCATGTTCTTACTCTGACCCTCAGTTTCCTCATCTGTAAGATGAGAAAGTTGTACGCAACGTTCTCTAAGGTTGTCCTTCCTAATTCTAAACAGATCATTCTGTTCAGTTACCCATATCGATGAACTGGCAGGCCCTTGAAGAATTTCTGTCGAGTGTTGCTTTAGACACTGTGGGCGATGTCAAAGACATGTAAGACGTGGCTTCTGCCCTCAAGAACCTTCCGATCCAGTTGAGGAGAGAAGATTATAACACAGGTGACATAGTTCAAGAAAAATCTGAATATACAATTAAAAGTTAATTTGTATAGGAAGAGGGAAATCTAAGAGAGCTTGAGGAGATGTAAGATGTCATCAAAGAGGTAAGAAAGTAAGATAAGCTTTAGAGGAGGAATGGAATTTAAATAGGAGAAGGGAAGGATCTCCAGGTAGGGAAAAGAGTATGAGCAAAGCAGGGAGCCCAGTCTGAGCACTTGACTTCTCTGGGCCTCCATTTTCTCATCTGTGAAATGAGGTGATTGGATTAGACGGTCCCTAAGGTAGCTCCTAGATCTGAATCTATGATCATATGATCTCCATCCATAAATGAGGAGGCTGAGCAGCAAGGTACCTTCCTGGCCTAATGTGGAACCCATGTATATGGCGCTATGCTAAGTTCTAGGGATATAAATTCAATTCAGATGAATTTGATGTGCGTTTATTAAGTGCCTACTATGTTTAAAGCTCTTTGCAGGAGATAACAAAAACAAAACCACGTCTCCCCTCAAGGAGTTTATGTTTCTCTGGGGAAGGATACAGCATGAACACAAATAAATTCATACAAAGTCCCTCTCCTTAAGGAAGGGGACCATATGTGCAAATGTCAGTACGTAACAGGTAACTTGATAAAAGGGAATTGGGGAGGGCTGAATTTATTCCAGAAGGAAGGAAAGGATTCTGGAAAGTTTTTTGAGGACAATCAAATGGTTGAATTTGAACTTTTGTCTAAGGAGATTTTTGTCATATACTTTGTTTTAATGAAGGAGGAAATGAAGCAATGGCTGAAAAGGTGGCTAGTGGAAGAGAATCCCTCAAGTAACAATGTTCATAATGTTGATTTTCAGCTTAGCAGAAGAAAGAGAAAATGAACCCAAGAGGTCATAAAAACCACTGACTTTAAGTCAGAAAAACATGATTTTGGGGTCACAAAACATATGACATTGAGTGGCTGATGTGGCCATAAGTCTCTAGAACCTCAACTTCTCATCTTTAAAATGGGGCTAATGCTAATTCATCTACCTAGTTCTGTTCAATTCCCTTCCATCTGTCATATTTCCATCAAGGAAGGTGCAAGTCTTCCTTCCTGCCTATGATGGATACAAACTTCACACTTAGGTGACCATCCTGCAAATACCTGTTTATTAGAGTCTCCAAACACATACTCTTAAAACTCTTTTAAAACTTAGTAGCTTGCAGAGTAAAGGGCAACTTAGATGATGCAATGGATAGAGCACCAGTCCTGGAGTCATGAAGAACTAAGTTCAAATGCAGCCTCAGACACTTACTAGCTGTGTAATCTTGGGTAAGTCACTTATATCTGTTTGCCTCAGTTTCCTCATCTGTAAAATTAGCTGGAGATGGAAATGGCAAACCACCTTGGGATCTCTGAAAAACAAACAAACAAACTCAATAACCCCAGAGGGGGTCACAAAGAGTTGGACATTTCTGAACAAGGAACAGAGAAAAAGACAGGCTTGAAAACTGTGTTCTTGGATCATGAGGTCATAGTATTTAGAGCTAGGCAGGACCTTATGGATCCTCTCCTTCCCACCCCCCCCATTCTGTAGATGAGAAATGAGAGCAGTGAGGCTGAGTGACTTGCCCAAGGCCTCATAAAGAGTAGTAGCTGAGAATAACCAGACAAACTAGCCTTTAACATTAATTAAGTTCCAAGTTTCCCGGTCCTTGAGCTATACAGAACACAGAGATGTATTCCCTGAAGGCCATATGGATTCTGAATAGGAAACTCTATTGGACAAATTCTTAACTTCGTGTTCATGTGAGCATTGAGCTTTCTCTGAAGTCTTTGAATGGGAGACTACAATAATGAAGGTCATTATGATGGGAAACCCACCCCCACCCACAGGATAGTCTTCTTGTTCAAGTCTTCCTCCTCCTCCCCTTCCTCCTCCTCCTCCTCTTCCTCCCCCTCCTCCTCCTCCTCCTCTTCCCACATAGCAGCTCTGTGATCACATAAGGCATGTCATTTAACTTTTCAATGGCCTAGGGAACCTTCTAAGTCTATAAATAACCACATCACTGAGGATAAAAGATTGCCCAACAATCTCAACCATTGGAAATAATGATTAACTTGTCACAGGGCCTGAGTTTGTATTTTGACTCTTACGCTTACTACCTGTATGACCTTGAACAAGTTACTTAACTTCCCTCTTCCTCAGTTTCTTCGTCTATAAAATAATGGTGTCAGACTAATTGGCTGCAGTTCTAAATCTACGATCTTGTGATCTTTGACATTTGCATTACCAGCAGAAGGTTGTGTAGAATTTCTTTCTGTAAAATGAAGAAAGAAAAAAAATTCCTAAGATAATAGCATTTGCTAAAATATGGCACTTATGTTTGTTTGCACCCTCTCTTAGGTACCTGTTAACTTTCATTTCAGATTTCAATTTATTTCTAGCCAACCAGCTATTAGGACAAGGGATATTAGCAATTTATGTTTATCTCTTGCTGTACTGAGGTTTATTCCTCCAATCGTAAAGCCGAAAGGCATCTCCTTGACTTACTTGGAGTGATTGAAGAAGGCCATGATAAAGGATGTGATAGAAGGTGGATTATCTGACTGAAAGCTTTGGTCACCCCTGTTAAGAACTCATCTTATTTTAATCTTCATGGTATGTTCAAATTCATTTCACGTTTCTTTCTTTTCCCTTCCGTTTCTGTAATGGCTTTGGGGAGAGTTTAATTGGAAAATACCCAGTTCCTTTTCTCTCTCAGGGGTTTACACTTTAAAATAGGTGAAATTTAGTTATTAGTAAAGTGCAAATTGTCTTGAGAATGAATTGAGAAGCAATGCGACAATTTCCCTTAAGGCTTGGATAGACCCATTAGGAAAAATATTAATACTTAATAACTCCTGTTATTATTATGTTCCCATCATCAAAAGTACATGTAAAAAAGGTACCGTATTAGAATTCTTAAGTAATCAGTGGTGGCTGAGAGCCCCTCAAATGGCCAACTGCCTACAAGGACTTTGGTCCTTCGGCAAAGTTCAAACAAGAACAGACAGAAACCTGTTAAGATTTTATCAGTCTCCCCCATCAAGCTTGTCAGTCCTCAGATCTGACAACTAAGTTTACTTGGAGTGATAAACGTGGTGACACTTTGTTTTTTGTGGTACTGAATGTTCCAAGCTTCCCTCTACGAATTACAAATAGTTGCTTTCTTACAAACTACAAATATGAATGTTAACAGAGTCATCAGCACTAAACTTTGCCACTCCTAGAAACTATTCTCTAGAATATATGTACTTACAGGTAACATAGAAGACATTGATAAGGAGTTTTCAAAAGAGTTTCCATTTTTGTCCTTTCTTGTTTCTGTTTTTGTTTTTTGTTTTTTTTTTCAGAAGACCAAGCACATTTTCCAGGGGATTCCCAGTCTAGCCTTTCTCCTGCTTATCTTAGAATATAAATTAAGTATATTACATATATATGAATATTTATAGTATAAATCAAATGACAATATTTAGATATATGACAGCTTCTATATAAACTTCTGATTACATATTTTTTTTTTTGCTATAAATCCTTTCATCTACATTTTCAGATATGGTAGCAGAGGGCATAAGATTACCGTAATAGATTTTCAAATCAATCACTTTTTATTCTTTAATGCATACATGGCTTGTGGAGTGTTCCTAACCTACGATAATCTTAGGGAATTCCTGGGATAGAGACTCCCTCCACAGATGCAAGTGTACCAGTCTCTAATTTGCAGTCTTTGAACAGGAATTCTTTTTCCTGTCCTGGTTGACAAAGAAATTGAAATCCATAGAAGTTATCAAATAAATTCTCAATGACTACACAGGTAATAACAAAGCTATGATTTCAGTCCAGTTCCTCTGGCTTCAAACCCAGAGTTCTTCTCACTGTAGCATAAAGCTTCTTTTTATAGGATACATTTATATAATATAGTAATAATCCAAGGAGATAGATTGTTTACATAAAGCTAATCTGGGTCAGAAATACATCCTTGGAGAATGGTTAGAAGCTCATTCCTTTATCTTTTTTTTTCCTCACAAGATCTGAAGAAATACTCCAAGATTGACACTATATCCTTCCTGGTATTGAATTGAAGAAAGTGGGCCCTCTTACCTCATGAGATTTCAGTGATAAGTGTAAGATGATTCACTTCAAATAGTGACATGTTGAAAAATAGCCCTGGCTTACCATGTTATTTTTTATTCCTCACTCAAATCTTGGAAGGTGTAGGCAGAGATATGTTAATTGATTCCAAGGAAGCTTTAAGACAAGACAAATATTTGGGAATGGATCAGTTCCTTCTCTTTCCTGGATTCATCCTGGTACGAGAGAGCATAAAATGTAGAAAACATCAAACCATTGGCTCCGTTGACTTGGCTTTATGTAATAAAAAATCTGATGAGCTCCTAAGAAGTTCATTCTTTACATAAAAATTTATCCAAGAAACCACATTCTCATTTCTCTACTTGTTTGCTTTTTAACTGCATTAGTCCTTTAATTGCTTGGGTTATCACTTGCATTCTGGTTTAGGAGAAGATAATAAAGATAAGCCTTGGGGAGGGAAGAATTACAAATCCGTTTATGAGGACTCCATTGGAAGTACCCAACTGCTCTTCAATTTTCCCTAGACTGTATCTTTAGTAAAGTAACAGTCTGTATCTTAAGCACTGTACATAGCGCCAAGTAGATGTTTCATAAATATATTTCATTGATTTTAATAATAACAAGAGCTTATTTTTAATAATGCTTTAAGGTTGGAAGAGTACCTGAGATGTATTATCTCTCGTGATCCCCATGATAATCCTATAGATGGGAAACTGAAGCTCTGAGGGATTAGGAGACTTGTTCAGGGTGATATAATTAATTAATAAGAGTTTATTAAGCACATACTACGTGATGGGCATTCAGCGCTGATGATACAAGGAAAGCATCTGAAATGGGATTCGAGCCTAGTTCTTTCTCATTCCAAGTCTAGTGTTCTACCTATTAAGCCATACTACCTTCCTTAAGTCATATCCTTAATCTATAGTCTTTCTATTTAAAAGGTTGATTGATTGATAGAAAGAACAATTTTGGTTGATTTCTATTGAAATTGTTATGAACATATAATTTCTATTTATGCATTGTTTTCATTCATGGGAGAGTAAGGTAATGGATTGGATGTGATCTAAAGGGCTGGTTATCCCATTGGTTGTATGGTGTTGGCCAATTCTCTGCACCTCTTTTTTAGTCTCTGTCTTGTATAGTGAGCACAAGCATCGGTCACTCTCATTCTGTCCTCGGGGTGGGAGACTGTTTTAACAAAGTCTGTTGGTACTCCACTGAATTTGGGTGAGTTCCAAGAAGGATGTACCTAATGTTAAAATTCACTCTATCGCGAAGTTCCAGGCAAACACTATTTACTTATCTGAAGTAGGTAGGTCACAGTGCTGTACAGGTAAAGGAGATAGTGTATAGAGAACTGCCTTTGATCTCTTTGAAGTTTATTACTCACACAAGCTTGCAGCGACCAGGGCTACCACTTAGGATGTAGGACTTAGTTACTCTCTGTGTTAATTCAGTTGCACATTCAGTTATTTCTTTTGGTCCAGTGATCTCACAAGGAGAGATGACCTGTGGTTTTAGCCATGGCTTGAAAGGGCAGGGACTTTCCGTACTTTCCTTCAAGAGAAGCCCTCCCTGAGAGTGTAAGTTGATGCTATGTTGTGTTTGTGAGGGAGAGGAGAAAGACAGATGGAGAGAGAAAAGGATGGGACAGTGGGACATTAAAGTGACATTACAACAGCTGCATGGTGACAGGGAGAACAAGAAATTTAATGTAGGAACACCCGATGTGGCTCTGTCACATATGACCTGTCTTAATGAATCACTTTTGTTTCCTCATCTCTAGAATGGAGAGAATCATACTTGAGCAATCTATGGGTTGTTGTGAGCATAGGGATAACTATATAATTGTCAGCTGTTATTCCATTGGAGAGGTAGCCTGGACCTAGATGCAGGAAGATCTGGGTTCAGCTCCTGATGACTTAGACCTACTTACTGGTTTTGTGACCATGGGCAAGCAACTTTATCTCTTTCACCTTCCATTTTCTCATCTCTAATGGGGTCAATAATAGCTCTCAGGGTTATTGAAAGGTTCAGATGAAGTCATGTGGGTATAAAGCACTTTCTGAACTTTGAAGAGTGAGATAAACATCAGCGGTTATTCTTTGGTCATTCATGGAAGGGGAGATGTGCTCCATCAGTTATAGCATGTACAACTGCGCAAGATCTTCGCTCACAGAACTTCAGAGTTGGAAGGTATCTTAGAGAACATCTAGTTAATTTTACAGAAGAGGATCAGAGGCTTATATGATCATTGATTCAGAACTAAAAACAGATGTTGGAGGCTATCCAGTGTAACTCTTTGCTTTACAGATAAGGAAACTGAGTCTGAGAGAGACTGAGTGACTTTCCCATGGTCACATGGCCAATAAATGTCTGAAGTAGGATTTAAACTTAGGTTTTCCTGACCTTAAATATGATGCCCTGCCCACCTAGCCACCTGGGACACCCAGATAATAAATGGCCAAGGTGGAACTTCAATCCAGGTCCTTTGACTCCAAATCCAGGGATAACCTTAACCCAATAACTCATAACCATGGATAACTCAAACATCAGGCCCTACTGATTGATGTGTTTTAAGCCCTCAGTGTAGGAAGAACTCTTCCCTCAGGAAGGACTCTCACTTTTCTCACCATTAGCAATTTGATAACATTAAATCGTTCTTTTATTTTTCTCTTGAGTCATGTTCTAAAAGGAACTGGGCATCAAATTCATTATAAAAATATAATTTATTATATAAGTTTAATCATTTAAAGTTTAATAAATTATTACAGTATTTAATTTCACTGTTACTAATAAAAAAGTGACTTTTCAAAGGAATGAAAACAGGTGGATATAGGCATTGTATACATAGTAATTCGATTACTCAAATTACCTGGTGCTTGATTTATTCCTTTTGTCTTCCACTAGACTGCTAGTTATTGGCCCAAAGATGAATAAATTTGCTGGTTCTTTTTAGAGTTTGGTAGTTGCTGCCTCGGGAAACACCAGATAATTATATCAATGATTGGAACTAGGCTTTTAGCTAAGAAAGCAATTCAGTTCAGCAAACAACTGGTAAAGATCTGTTCTGTACCGGGTACCATAATAGGTGGCTTCACACACAAAAACAAAAGAGGTAGTTCTGCCTTCAAGGAGGTTAAGTAGAGAACATTTCAATGAAGCAGTTAGTAAATATCTATCTGTGTGTGTGCCAGGGACTGTGCTAGCTACTGGGTATGTCAAGACAAAAATGAAGCACTCCCTCTCTATAACTCTAATATCCTATGATTCTATGAGAGATTTCTTGTACTTTGAAATCCAGTGAATTCATTCCCTCATTCAGGGGAGCAACCAGGATGGGGAAGGATCTTGAGTCTATGCTGTACGAAGATCAGCCAAAGCAGGAATTCTTAACGTGTCTGTATGTGTGTGTATTTTGGACACCATTAGCAGTCTGGTGAAGCTTTTGTATCCCTTTCTCAGAGTCATGTTTTTAAATTTAAGTGAAATAAAATACCTATGCTTAGGAAGGAAATTAATACTATTGAAATGTGGTTATCCAAGTGTATGTTAAGAAAAAAAAAGAGTTCTTGGACCCTAGATTAAGAATTCTGAGCTAAAGGAAATGGGGGTTTTTAAGTTGAAAAAGAGAAGGTATAATAACTGTCTTCAAGGACCTCAGACAATCAATCTACTACTGGAAAGATGGTGCTACTGAAGGTGGACTAGACTTGTTCTTTTGGTCCCCAAAAGGTAGAAGTAGCATCCATGGGTAGAAGGTGCAAAGTGGTGAATTTGGGCTTGAAAAGGACACAATTCTTTATAGTCGGAGCTTTCCAGATGTGCAATAGTCCAGTGGGCTGACTTGGGAGGTCATGGGTTCCCCATCATTGGAGATCTGTAAGTAAAGGTGAGCTAGTGTCCTTTCCCTCTCCCTCTCCCACTCCCTCCCCTTCCCCTTCCTCCCCCGCTCCTTTCCTCTAGAACTGTTTTTATTAGCTATGAGTCAGACTTGATGGTGTTCAATGTTCCTTCCAGGCATTGGTTCACAAACAGTCTAGGCCAAATGTAATGTCAAAAAAAAAAGTTATTTTGCATATCATTTTAAATTTGTATTTTTATAGTAAAATTTAGTGATTAATTTAAAATGAGATTAATTATTAGTTGAATTTGTTTAATCAATACAGATAATTTATGATTTAGTATTCAGTAAATGTTCACTTTTCTAAAGCAATTCCCTTAGCACACACCCTAATGAGATAGGCTGCATGCACCTGTGCACCCATATCACAAAGTTTGTGATCTGGCGATTTAACAAATGTTTATTAAATGTCTCCTATGTACTAGACACTAAGGATTCAGGGACAAAATTAAAACTATCACTGTTCTCAAGGAGCTTATATTTTGTAGAGGAGGGAGGGTAGAGAGAGAGGGATAACATATACCTATGTTATCGTTGTTCATTCGTTTCAGTCACATCCGACTCCGTGACCCCATTTCGGGGTTTTCTTGGCAGAGATACTGGAGTGGTTTCCCATTTCCTTCTCCAGCTCATTTTACAGATGAGGAAACTGAGGCAAACAGGGTTAAGTGATTTACTCAGGGTCACACTGCTAGTAAATGTGTGAGGCCAAATTCGAACTCAGGTTTTCCTGACTACAAGCCTGGTGCTCCATCCACTGCGGCCCATTTACGTATATAAGTCACTTATAAGGGGAGTCACAATAGCGCAATAGTTTGTATGCCTCCAGAGTTCTCTCACTTCTCTCTGAGGATTCTTACAGTCTTGTGAGTATTATTAAACTTGCTGATGTGGCTGGTGAATAATAAAGGGAAAAATTAAAACTTCCCAAGGGTTGGCTTAAGCGGTAATCAGCGAGAAACTATCATGATTTCGTCAAGAAATCTCTCCGTGCACGGATTTTTGTTTTTATGTTCTGGAGTGATGACCCTTGGGATTGGCCTGTCTCCATCCATTTTTCTTTCTAGCATTTGAAATGACAG
This sequence comes from Trichosurus vulpecula, assembly GCF_011100635.1. Classification (NCBI taxonomy): domain Eukaryota; kingdom Metazoa; phylum Chordata; class Mammalia; order Diprotodontia; family Phalangeridae; genus Trichosurus; species Trichosurus vulpecula. The sequence goes on along the minus strand of NC_050577.1, from coordinate 216,752,623 downwards.
GTTATTCTAATGCCCAAATATTAATTTCTGTGGCCTACCCCTATATTTCATCTGCCACGTTGCCGTGCATTTTCAGGATTTCCATTATTTTGCGTTGAACCACTGGCAAGCTAAATTTCTCTAACGGGCTTCGATTCATTGCATTAAATGCCTGTACAGCCCTGGAAGATTTATTGATTTTTTTTCCCTTAGCCAAGTGACAAATACTATTTTTGAGACTATAATAGAGATTGATTACGATTTTGTGGAACGCAGAGAGAGCTGATCTCAGTAAGACAACCTTGGGGCATACAAAAATGGGTGGAAGGGAAGAGAGGAAAATCATTGAATTAATAAAGAAGTTAATGAATTTATCTGCTCCTGATGAAGATGGAGAAGCATTATTTTTTTCTGGCTAATGAAAGATACAGTAGATTCTTGGTTGCCATGTACAATGAAGGTCACTTTAAATACTTGGAGAGGACATGTTGGCTTTCTGGAACCTTAGTAAAAGAAACTATCCATAGTTTTTGAAGCCCGGAAGCAAGAGATGCCATCCAGGTATACATCAGGGCATCTCAGAGTGGTGCTTTTGGTGAAAAAACACAATTATTTTTGCAATTTAAATCAGAACAAAGGCTGATGATGATAGATTGAAATCAAATGCAAAATGTTAAGTAGTCTAGGGGGAGCATTCTACCTTTGCTGTCTTAATTGATTCACATACAGGATAAAAATAAATGGAGTTAGTTTCTTTGTCTTTCTTTTTTCATTCTTTCCTGGCTGTTGTATTCATTAATAAGACTTATCATTATACCCACTGTGAATGTTGTTTTCCTTTGCCTCACTCGCTAGTAGTTTTCAGCCCAGGTATATGGAGAAAAGGAAGCTTTGGTAGGCTTTAAGTATTTAAAGGGTGAGCTAGCAGGATCCCTGAGCCCAAGACAAAAGGAGGGTAAGTTGAAATTTAAAGGATTTCAACGACTGTACTATGTAACCTTGGGTGAGATATTTATTTTCTCTGGTTAAATGAATTCAGCTCAGCAAGCACTTATCAGGTACTTACTGTGTGCCAGGCACATAGGTCTCAGGATACAAAACCCAAAATGGAACAGGACCTCAGGACCTTGCATTCTCCTGGAGCCGGGGAATCTTAACCTGGAGTCTAGAGCCACACACCCCCAACCCAAGCAACCTGTGGATAGTTTTCAGGGGGATCTGTGAACTTGGATGGGAAAAAATGAACTTTTATTTCAGTATAATGTCTCTTTTTGATCCTATGAATTTTATTTCATTCATTTAAAACAAAAGTTATTCCGAGGTGGTGCAGTGGATAGTGCACTTGCCCTGGAGCCAGGAAGACATGAGTTCAAATCCAGCCTCTGACACTTTCTAGCTGTGGGACCCTGGGCAAGTCACTTAACCCTGTTTGCTTCAGTTTCCTCATCTGTAAAATGAGCTGGAGAACAAAATAGCAAATAACTTCAGCATCTTTGCCAAGAAAACCCCAAATGGGGTCACAAAGAGTTGGACATGAGCGAAACAACTCAACGAAAATAACAACCATAGATGTCACTAGGCAGCCAAATTGGGGTATGGCAGAAAAGGAAGGAAGGAGGGAAGGAAGGAAGAAAGGAAGGAAGGAAGGAAGGTAGGAAAGAAGGAAGGAAGAAAAAGGAGGGAGGAAGGAAGGAAGGAAGGAAGGAAGGAAGGAAAGAAGGAAGGAAGGAAGGAAGGAGGGGAGGGAGGAAGGGAAGAAGGAAAGAAGGAAGGAAGGAAGGAAAGAAGGAAGGAAGAAAAGGGAGGAAGGAAGGAAGGAAGAAAGGAAGGAAGGAAGGAAGGTAGGAAAGAAGGAAGGAAGAAAAGGGAGGAAGGAAGGAAGGAAGGAAGGAAGGAAGGAAGGAAGGAAGGAAAGAAGGAAGGAAAGAAGGAAGGAAGGGAGGAAGGAGGGGAGGGAGGAAGGAAAGAAGAGGAAGGAAGGAAGGGAGGAAGGAAGGAAGGAAGGAAGGAAGGAGGGGAGGGAGGACGGAAAGAAGGAAGGCAAGAAGGAAGGAAGGAAGGGAGGAAGGAAGGAAGGAAGGAAGGAAGGAAGGAAGAAGGAAGGAAGGAAGGGAGGACGGAAGGAGGGGAGGGAGGAAGGAAAGAAGGAAGGAAGGAAGGGAGGAAGGAAGGAAGGGAGGAAGGAAGGAAGGAAGGAAGGAAGGAAGGAAGGAAGGAAGGAAGGAAGGAAGGAAGGAAGGAAGGAAGGAGGAAGGAAGGAAGGAAGAAAAGGGAGGGAGGGAGGGAGGAGAAAAGTTAAGAACCTCTGTACTAGAGTATTACAGCATTCTCACATGAGACTTGTGTTTGAATCCCATCTCCCTCATTTGCTAGCTGTGTAACCTTGAGCATGTAGCCTTTCAGACCCTCAGTTTAATCATCTGTAAAGTGGAAATAATAGCATCTATCTCAGACAGCTGTTGTGAGGCCAAAATGAGACAAAGTACATCAAGGGCTTTACAACATGTTTGGTGCTGTAGCAATGTCAGGGTTGGCGTTAATGATGATGGTGCCGTTGGTTAGAACTGAGTACAGAGAAAAAGATCATCTGGCAAACATAAGATCAAACCAGCTCTGGAAATAAGCTTGTGCCCTCAGGCACTGAAAAATTTTGGCCTGGACAATTTAGATTACAGGTAGGTTGAAATGGTTTAACTTTACTCCAGGGTGTGGTATCTTTGTTTATTCACCATTAGCATACTTGTAGGTTTATAGATCTACAGGGTTAGGGTATGGACATGTAATCTCATGGGTATTGGGAACTCCCCAAGGAGAAAACTCTCCCTACCAATTCATGTGGATTTATAGTCTTGGTGAGTTTCTGAACTCCAAGGTGTCAAATACACAGAAACATACATAAGGCTCTCTGCATGCTGCACATTGGCTTAGCTTTAAAATGTATTATTTTCTATGTTGTATTTTTATTTATTTTGGTCGACATCACCCAAGTACATTTTAATCTGGTTCAGGCTATACTTGGGAGTGTTGTGGTCCATGTATTTGATACCTTCTGCCCTAGAGCATCAGATGGTTAAGTGACTTGCCCAGGGTTACATAGACATTGTATATCCAAGGTGTTCCATGAGCATAGGTCAGCTTGGCTTCACGGGTGCCTTTCTATCTACTTGCCAGAGGGAGGGAGAAGGAGAGGGAGAGGAAAAGAGAGAGAGAGGAAAGGAGAGGACAGGAAGGAGGAGAGAGACAGAGAGAGAATGAGTTGATGGATAGATAAATGATTAATAGATGATAGCTCTGGAAAAAACTGATTGAATCCTGATATTCTTCATTAAGCGTATTTGAACTCAGGCACACAAAGCACTAACTCAAAGAGGAAGGATGAGGCTCTGAAGAGACCAGGTTCTGCTTTTGACCTTGTTTCTTTTAAAATATTGGTGAGGTATCAGGAAAGGTTCTCTGTCTCTTAATGATTAAAAGTATATAAAATATAGTATAATTTTTTTCTAATATTTATATGATAGAAATTATGTATATACAACACATGGCAGCCTGAATAGAACAAGTTATATACATGTAGTGCGCTCTAAAGTTTACAGGCTGCTTTCCAAACATGGGCTCCTCTGGACCTCACCACAACCCCAGGGCATCCTCATAGCTATTCCTACATGGGGGCATGGGCCTAGAGAGGTTAAGTGATGTTATTGAGGTCCTATAGGTAATAAGCCTCAGAGGTAGGATTTTGAACCAAAGTCCAGTGGCTCCAGGGCCAATGCGTTTCCATCTCCACCTACAAACCTGGAAGGTACTATTTTTAATGATCTATGGTCACTGGACTTGGACTTCATATGTTTTTCAAGTACTCACTTTCTTTGTGCTCACTGAATCCTGATGCTTAAAAGAGCTCTTTTTCAATTCATTTCTTTTGTGTTCAACTCTTCATGACCCATTTGGGGTTTTCTTGGCAATTGCCACAGTGATTTGTCATTTCCTTCTCCAGCTCATTTTAGAGATGAGGAGACTGAGGCAAACAGGATGAAGTGACTTGCCCAGGGTCACGCTAAGTAAATGTCTGAGGTCAAACTTCAGCTCAGGTCTTCCTAACCCCACACTGGGGCGCCACCTAGCTGCCCCATGTAATTCTAGGCAAGTCATCTGATCTCTCAAAGCTCTAGGAAATTCCTAACTCTAGAAGGTACTGGGCTGTATTGATACAGAGAGGTTCCTCACCTGGGAATTCCCTTTATCAAAGTAATCACAGTTCCCATCCTCCCTTTGCTTTGGTTAAATGACAAGGGTTAGTGTGAATCACATTTCATAACTGACTTGTGATTGATCTAGATAATTTAAAAAAGCTATTTTTAAACACTACAGATTCTGAGAAGTAATGAAAAGAGAAGTCACATTCTTTTCCTCCCATTTTTAAGATGCCGTATTACTTCATGAATCATTTAGCTTCACAGAGATTGTTTGATATGTTCAGAAAGTCCAAGATCTCCTTTTTTTCTATTACAAGGATAAACTTCATTAAAAATTTACTCGTTCAA
>NC_050577.1:214658157-214735657 GCF_011100635.1 Trichosurus vulpecula | reverse complement strand
AGAGGCCCAGAGAGGTTAAGAAACTAGCCCAATGGCACAAAGGTAGTACCAGTGCTCTTTCCTGGGATTAACTTTTTTGATGTTCAGCCATTTTAGTCGTGTCTGGGCAAACACACTGTATATGAACACATAGTCCATCCAATTACTGGTTAATGGAAGGGTCAAGACTAAAATCCAGGTGTCCTGACTCCTAGACCAGCGCATTTCCACTCTTGACCCCCGCTGGGCTGGGCTATGTTTGAAATCGCAGAACTTGCCTTGGTTAAACAGGGCTCTAAAATTACTTATAGGAAATATTTCATGAAGTTATCTGATATCCATTGATCTGATTTCATGCTAACTAAGCAACTTTCTAATGAAGATTTGGCTCTTCTAGTACCTTGATTGGAGGGACACTTTGGGTAACAGGTGGAGGGATTCTGTAGTTATCTCCTTCCTGCCCAACTCTTGACTTCCTCCTTGGAAATATTCTTCCAACTACCTTGGCTTCCAACTGCATTAACTTATAGAACTCCCCAATCTACATCTTCATTCCACTTAAGGTGAACACAGGGATGATCACCCCCTGTTATTGCCTTGACTCATCAAATTTCTACTTCAAAAATTCCTAATACTGAAATCTCCCTATCCTCAATTTTCCCTCTACCTCAACTCTTTCTATAACTACACTTTTTTAAAATTAAATTTTATTTGTAATTAACTAAATTAAACTACATTTTTCATTAACTAATTTTTTTTCTTTCCCTTCTACCACCTTCCACTAGAAAAAATAAAACAAAACCTTTGTAACAAATATTCACAGTGAAGCAAACAAATTTTCCCATTTGACATGGCCCAAAGATGTCATTATGAACCTCAACAGAGAGTACCTCTATCACCTCTTTCTTAGGAAGTGGGTATCATGCTTTCTCATCAATCCTCTGGAATTTGTGGTTGGTCACTTGGTCATTGTGTTGATCACATTTCTTAGACCTTTCAGAGTTATTTGTTTTTATAATGTTTTTGTTTGAGTATGAATTGTTTTCCTTTACTTCACTGCATCAGTTCATAAAATATTCCTAGGTTTCACTGATACCTTTCATCATTTCTTATAGCACATTAGTATTCCATTAAATTAATATACCATATTTTATTCAGCATTTTTAATTGACGGACACTCTTAATTTCCAATTCTTTGCTACTATAAAAAGCTGCTATAAATATTTTTTGTATGTATGGTTCCTTTTCAAGTTCCTTCTTTGATATCTTTGGGGTAAAGGCCTAGTAGTGGCATTTCTGGGTCAAAGAGTATGCATGTTTTAATGATTTTTGGAGCATAATTCCAACTTGCTTTCCAGAACAACTGTCCCAATTCAATTCTACCAATAAAGTGTTAGTGTGTCTGTTTTCCCTCAGAGTCTCCAGCCGTTGTCATTTTTTGGGTCAGTTTGCCAATCTGATGAGAGTGAGGTGGATTCTGGAAGCTGCATTAATTTTCGTTTCCTTAATTCTTAGTTTTATGGGGTATTTCTTCATATGATTATTGGTTGCTTAAGGTTCTTACTAAAATTGACTGTTCCTCTTTTAATTTATAAATTAGAGGATAAATTTTCTAAATTGGAATCTATTCCTTATTTACATATCTTGGAAATGAGACTATTATCAAAAATTCATGTCTGTTATTATTATTAATTATTTGGAATATTTTTCCATGTGGTTATTGGTTGCTTAGAATTCTTCTTTAAATTGACTTTTTATATCTTTAAATTTATAAATTAGAGCAAGTTTTTTATAAATTTGAATCTATTCCTTATATATTTTGGAAATTATTATCAGATTATCAGAAATTTGCTACCAAGATGCTTATCCCAGTTATCTACTTCCCTTCTCATTTTCAAAGCACTGATCTTGTTTTTTCTAGAAACTTCTTAAATTTATGCAATCAGAATTGTCTATTTTATCTTTTGGGATTGTCTCTATCCCCTGCTTGGTCATGAACTCTCCTCCTAGCCATAGAACAAAAGAGTAGTTTCTTCTTTGCTCTTCTAGTGCATTTATGGTCTCACCCTTTATGTTCAAGTCACGTATTCATTTGGAACTTATCTTACTATAAGATGTGAGATGATGGTCCATAGCTCGAGTCTATAACACTGCTTCACAATTTTCCCAGCAGATTTTGTTGAATAGTGAGTTCTCACCCCAGTCGCTAGGGTCTTTTGGTTTATTAAACACTATTGTGTTTATTTGGGAATGTTACTCTATTGTTTTCTTTCCCTATTTTGATTCTTTCTCATTAGGGATCAAAGCTGTATTTGTATCATTAAATATATATATGGTAGGCTATCTCCTTTTCCAATTTTGGCAAATAGTTTGTAAGATATTAGTACTAATTTGATAATAATTAACAATATTTCATAGAATTCATTTGTATATCCATCTCACTCCATGCCTTTTCCAGTATCTACCAACTCTTCTCTGGACTCATGTTTTTCCTTTAGCAATCTTGACTCCAGGGTTAACCAGCTCAACCATACCCTGTTGTCTGCCCATGAATCCCTTTCCACTTTGCCCTACCACCCTTGGGCCTTAGCAAGCTTGAACCTTAGGTTACTTCCATCATCAGCTTTGTCTCCTTATACTCCTGTGATTCTAAACAGTGTTAGGAAAAGCAATACAACCATGCTAACTGGATTCATTACAAATTTCTGTATTTAATCTGGGTCTTATTGCTGTGTGGAACACATTTTAATCTTCCTCCATCAACCTTGTCATACCCCTCACAGAGGCTATCACAAATCTCTCCTTTCCTCATGTGTCTAGATTCTTAGACTTTTCCTGACTACTTAAGGACAGTGTGGTTGATATGCATAATGGAATGGGTGCTGGTCCAGGAGCAAGTAGTCATGGCTTTAAACCCTGAACTAATACCTATCAGCTGTGTGACTGAGGTTTTGTTTCCTCCTCTGTAATATGGGGATAAGCATATGTGCACTCTAGACATAGAGTCAAAGGACTTAAGTTCAAATCCTGCACTAGACACTTACTACTCTGTACAACATTGGTCAAGTTCTTTCACCCATAGGGTCTCAGTTTCTTCATCTGTAAAATGAGGGGGTTGGATTAGATGATTTCTAAATTCTCCTCAAGCTTTAAATTTCTATGCTATGAGCCCTCTTTTTAACTCAAAGTTGTGCTGGGTGGAAAGATACTGATCGACCTTAGGACCCTATGTAAATATTAAGAAAGCATTAAAACAACTTTCTACCAATGCATTTACTTCATTAAAAAGAAACAAAATCATAAATCACTGACTTGCATGTCTTATGAACCACCTCTCCCTACCCCATGTACATCCTTCATGTGTTTTCTCCCCCTAACTCAAGGAGAAGCTTTCAGAGTTCCATTCTAGGGTCAGCTTGAGACTTCCTGACACCTGCCATGCTGCTGCCTGGTGTTATTTCTTACATGTTTTACTCTGCTCTGATTTAATTATCCTGCCTTGGCTTTTACCTTCGATAATTGCCAATGGCCTGCTTTAGGTTAGTCAAAATAACAAATCCGCTAATCATGTTGTTTCACCTGACAAAGTAAAGGCTTATATTGGCAGGAAAAGTCCTAGAGAAGATTATCATTGATGCAAGGAGAGCAAGGATATGAGGGAGAAAATAAAGTAGAAAGAATGAAAAAAATGAACTTGATGCCTAGCCATTAAAAGGGGTACATGTGTAGGGGTAGTGAGGAGAAAGGGGGAGGGGCAGTAGGAAGAACACTGGTCAAGTCGTCACTTATTAATGCTTTCTATGTGCCAGGTGCTGTGCTAATTATTGCGGATAAAAGATTTGCAAAAACAAGAGATGGGAAACTACCTTAGGAGGTTACAGGATCACATATTTAGGAATGGAAGAGGCTTTATAAAGCATCTAATCCATCCCTCCCTTTAAAAATAAGAAACCTGATGCCCAGAGAGGCTAAGGGATGTGTCCACATCATAAAGACAATAAATGGTAGAACCAGGATTTAAACTTAGGTCTTCAAACCCTCAACCCAGTATTTTCTCCACTACACTATATCTCCTTTTCTTTTTTTGTCTTTCTTCCCCTCCTTTTTCCTCCTCCTCTCCCTTCTCTCTTTCTCTTTCTTTCCATCTCCCATTCTCTTCCCATCCCTCCACTCTGTCTCTTTCTCTTCCTTCCCTTTCCCCTTCTCCATCTTTCTTCCTCTCCCATCCCTCCTTCCCACCTCCTCCTCCCCATTCCCTTCCACTACCCCTCCTTCTTTCTATTTTCCCCTTTCTTCCTCCCTCACACCCCCTTCCTGCCATGGCACTGTGTGATGGGAGTGGAAGAGGTATCAAGAGTAGTGAACAGAGTGACAGATTAGAAAGGAAGAAGACCTGGATTCAAATTCTACTTTAGCAATTTATTGGCTATGCAACCCTGGGCAAATCATTTTCCCTCTCTGGGCCTCAGTTCTCTCATCAATAAAATGAGGGCTTGGCACCAGACAGCCTCCAAGGCCCCTTCCAGCTCTAAATTTGGGATCATGTGGCTTTGGACTTCTTCCACCTCTCTTCACTTTGAGATTCTGTGATTCCAAGACACCTGGATTCTAGTCTCCTTTCTGCCACTAACTAGCTATGTGTTGTTCAGTCATTTCAGTCATGTATGACTCTTCATGACCCAAGGTGGGATTTTCTTGGCAGAGACACTGGAGTGGTTTGCTATTTCCTTCTCCAGTTCATTTTGCAGATGAGAAATTGAAGCAAACAGGTAAAATGACTAGTTCAAGGTCAGACATCTAATAAGTGCCTGAGGCCAGATTTGAATTCATGTCTTTCTGACTCCAAACCTGGTGCTTTATCCATTGGACCACCTAGCTGCCCCAACAAGCTGTGTAACCTTGGGTAAACAAAACTGAAAATATAGTTACTCAATTGTTTATAACTTTTTGGCTTGTTCTTTTGTCTTGTGTATTTTAACTGGTTTTGTTTAGGAAAACATTTTTTTAAGTGAAAATATCTGATTTAGAGATAGTATGACATGGTGAGAAGGGCTGCCTTCCTCATTTCTAGTTTCCCCCAGAGGCATATTGAGATCATCACTTAACATCTCAGGGCTCTGGGCACCTCTCCAAAATTATAAATTGCTGAGGTGCTGGTCTGAAATGGTAGAAGGTCTTTCCTTAGCCGGGAGCTCCTTATATCAATAAAATCATCAGCCCAGTTCTTATTTCTATCATTACCTTATGTCTGAGTTAATCTGGAACTGAAAAAGAAAAATGCAAAAAACTCAGAAAGAGATGCCTGTATATTATTTAAATTCAATGACATCTATTTCTACCAAGTCACTGGCATCCATCAAGCACCCACACTCATGCCTAGGAATAGTGGCTAATACTCAATCATGTCTGAACCTGAGGAAGGTACCGGTGAGTCAGACTGCTGAATTGTCTTCTAAGTGGGAAAAAATAATGTTATTGTAATGTTGCTGTTATTCCAAGATTCTGACCACAGTGGGACGAGCTATGGGCACTGGGGTCAAGAGAAGTGGATTCTAAGTCTCATCTCTTCTACTACCTTTGCCTGGAAAATGAAAAGAGAAATGTAAAAAAAGGAACGAGGGGCAGTTCTAAATGATTTTGAAGGCTCCTTCTAGAAACCAGGCCCATCTTGTGTGAATTTAGAGGTAGGAAGTGGCCTAACTCTGAGACTAGGCCTCATGCCACTCTCCCATAGCTTCTCAAGGATTGTCATCAAAATGTCCCATTACAGAAGACAAGTCCCTTGGCCTTTTGCTTTTTTCCACTTTGGCATCCAGAGCTCCCTCTAAAATCACCCAGGCCGTGAGAATCAGCCTTTCTGCACATGCCAGACAACCTAAAGGGACTTGCTGGTACAGTAGAAAGATCAACAAATTTGGAGAGAGGGGAGACTCATGCTCACATCCTAACTCCACTGATTATTAACCATGTGACCATGGGTAAGTCATATCAACTCTCTGGGCCTCAGTTATCTTCTCTGTTAAATGAGTTGATTGGTATAGAATGAAGGTTTTAAATTGCTTTGCTGTCATGGACCCCTAGTAGTCTGGTGATACCTATGGATCGCTTCTCAGAAAGTTTTTACATCCTCTTCCCAGCTGTCTGTCCTCCCTACTACCCATTCCACAATCTCTAGCGCCTCCCTATCTCCTCCAGGATGAAACAGAAAGTCATCTGTCTGACTTTTAAAACCCTTCATCACCTGGTCTCTTCCTACCCTTCCAGTCTTCTTACACCTTACTCCTCTTCATATAACCTGTGCTCCACGGACACTGGCCTCCTTGCTGTCCCTTGAACAGAATACTCCATCTTCAATCTCTGATTTTCCACTGGCTCTTTTCCATGCATGACTTTCTCTCCCTCCTCTTCCATGATTCCTAAATTCTCTGGCTTCCTTCAGTCCCAGCTAAAACTCCCCCTTTTACAAGAAGCCTTTCCCAATTCCCCTCAGTGCTGCTGCCTTCATTCTCTGATTATTTTCAATTTATCTGGTATATAATTTACTTGTGCATAGTTATTTACAGGTTGTCTCCCTCATCAAAGGATATATGTGTAAAGCCCCTGGCACATAATCGGTGTCATATAAATTCTTATTCCCTTCCCTTTGTTAGGCACTGAACACCTTGAAAGTAGGGACTATTTTTTGCCTTTATTTTTATCCCTAATGTTTACCACAGTGCCTGGAATGCAGTAGGTGCTTAATAAGTGCTTGCTGATGACTAAATATAGAAGATGAAATACAGATGACTCACTAGTAAAACCAATTATACTGAAATTGTTATTCAAATATTTTTTTAATTCACTGAACTCCTGAAATCTATCCATGGACTCCTTCCCATGATTCCCTAGTTTCCCTGTGATCAGCATGCCATCTGGTCTTGCTTCCTACTACTCAAAGCCAATCCAGCTCAGTGTTCAGGAGCTCTGTACTCAGGCCATGTGGCTGTTTGGAGCTGGGCCTGGTGGAGTGATGGGATGGGGAATGGGCCCAGTCTGATATGGACATGATCCTCTTGCCTACAGGAGAGAGAAAAACATGCAGGATCCAGAAACCACCTGCTCTTGTAGCAGCATTAAAACTGCTGATGGAACATGACTGACAACAAGAATGTGTGCTGTTGGTATCCTCTGAATGTCAATCTCTAATGAGATCATAATTGTAAGTTCTTAGTACTGGCCTGGTGTATATTAAACTGTTTTCAGTTGTTGTTATTGGTGGTGGTGGTTGGATGTTGTTATTGTTGTTGTTGTTGGTGGTTGGTTGGTTGTTCTTGGTGGTGGTGGTGGTGGTGGTTGGTGGTTGGTTGTATATTGTTGCTATTGGGTTGTTGTGGGTGGTTAGTTGGTTGTTGATGGTGGTTGCTGTTGGTAATTGTTGGTGGTGCTGGTTGATGATGACAATAGTTCACGGTGGTAGTTGTGGTTATTGTTGATGGTGATGGTTGGTTGGTTGTTGATAGCAGTTCTTGTTATTGGTGGTGGTGGCGGTAAGCAGTAGTGGTGGTGGCTGGTTGTTGTGTTGGTAGTGGTGTTAGTGGTAATGGTTGGTGGTGATCTTGGTTGGGTATTGGTGGTGGTGTGGGTGGTTGCTATGATAACTCGGGTAGGACTCACAGTACACTGAATGGAACTGATGAGATGATATAGATGAATCATTTACGGTTCACAATCTTCTTCATCCATATCAAGAAGGCCATGGACTCACCTATTTGAACATCAGAATATAAACTATCGAGACTCAGCATTTTAATTCATAGGCACGCAAGTTTCTGAAGGATCAAAGTGGTGGTGGTGGTGGTGGTAGTAATAAGCAGTAGTGGTGGTGGTGGTAGTAATAGTAGCAGTAGTAGTGGTAGTGGTACTAGTAGTAGTAGTAGTGGTGGTGGTAGTAGTAATAAGCAATAGTAGTGGTGGTTGTAGTAATAGTAGTAGTAGTGGTGGTGGTGGTGGTAGTAACAGGAGTAGTAATTAGTGGCATTTATATGGCACTTTAAGGTTTGCAAAGGGATTTACAAATATATCTCTTCTTATCTTCACAATAATCCTGGGAGGTAGATGTTATTATTATACCCATTTAACAGAGGTAGAAATAGAGTCTGACTTGGGTTAAGTGACTTGTCCAGAGTCACACAGCTTCTAAGTGTCTGAGGCAGGATTTGAACTCAAGTATTCCAGATGCCAGGTTTCATGCTGTAACCATTGTGTGACCTAGCCGCCTTTAGAAACAGAATGTTTTGACACGTGTTTCTATACATGTTGTCTTCCCCAAAAGAATTTAAGTTCCTTGAGGGCAGGCACTGTTTAACTTATGTCTTTTGATCACAGTGCTAACCTAGGGCAGGCACATAAATTCTCAATGGATTAACTTCCTCTGTACCCAGCACTGTGCCTTGCACACAGAAGTCATTTCATAAATGCTTGATGGATATGCTAATGATGATAACAACAATGATATTAACATTAGTAAATAGCGAACACTTCCATAGCACCTACTATGTGCCAGGCCCTGCGCTAAGCTTTTTAAAAATATGATCTCATTTGATCCTCGCAACAATGCTAGGAGGTAGGTGCTATTGTCACCCCCATTTTACAGATGAAGAAACTGAGGCAAACATGGCTTAAAAGATTTACCCAGGATCACCCAGCTAGTGAATGTTTGAGGCCACATTGGAACTCAGTTCTTCAGTGAATTCTGCTGGTCCTCATTTGCTGCTTCCACTTCCATTATGACTATAGCCCTCTGTTTCTTCCTCCCACATTGGTAAGCCTTTCCCTTCTTTGCTGTATTAAACCTGGGGAAAGCAAATGCTTAAACTTGCTGACCAAATGCATCCAACTTCACTTCTCTCTCTCTCTCTCAGCTGCCTCAAGTATTTAGGCAAAGTTTGGCTATAAGAGGTGAAGAATAAGAGAGAGGCTGGCGTCAGGAGATTCCCAGATCCATCAGCTACGTGACCTTGAATGGGCCACAAGGTCATAGAACTCAGAACTAGTACCTTATAGTACTAGTCTTAACTCTTCATTTTACAAATGTACCAGGTAAGTTCAGAAGACATAAAGTCACTTGCTTAAAGCCATGCATTAGGTCACTGAATCAGAGCATCTTGAATTCAGAGCTGGAAGCAACCTTAGAGGCTCAGGCCAATCCTTCCAATCTGCTCACAAGGAAACTGAGTGTTAGGGGAGTCCAGTGATTTTTCCAGAGTTTCTTAGGTAGTAAACATCTCAGTAGATGGTCCCTTGGGTCACTGTGGGTAGGAAAAATTATCATAGACTTTGTTGTTGCTGGTTTTCAGTCGTTCAGTTGCGTCCAGCTCTTCATGACCCCATTTGGGGTTTTCTTGGCAAAGATACTGAAGTGGTTTGCCAAATCCTTCTCCAGCTCATTTTACAGAAGAGAAAACTGAGGCAAACAGGGTGAAGTGACTCGCCCAGGGTCACACAGTTATTTAGGGTCTGAGACCAAATTTGAACTCAGGAAGATGAGTCTTCCTGGTTCCCAGCCCAGTGCTCTGCCACCTAGGTTTAGAGCTGGACAATTTCCTTCAGTCCCTTAATTTTACTTAGGTGGAAAACAAAGTTTAGAAAGCATGAATGACTTCTCCAAGTCTGCAAAGGTAGTACATATTATAGCAAAATTTGAATGTGAGTCCTCTGACTTCAGATCTCATATTCTTTTTACCACAGTGCTTAACTTATACAGGTATTTTCAATGTTTACCACCAGTGCCATCTTTTTCTATTCATAGAAGGAAATCTCACTCTGCTTTGCATTTTAGGAAACTAAATGAGTTTTCACTCTAGCTCATGTCTTTTCAAATGGAACCTGCTCCCTCTCTGGGCAGACAAAATGAAACTACACTCCAACATATGTCCTGAATGAAGCTACACATGAGCGGCTCAGCAAACTTTTAAAGCTAATGTCAGACATTGATGTTAAAGGGGCAACTCTCATCAGAAGAATAAGGATGATTCTTAGGTAGTGCTGACATGAAGCTGGCATTCACCACAGTGTCCAAGACAGCACCCCCAAGTCAGGTATTTTAAGTGTTATCATTCCTATTTTAAAGGTAAGAAAAGTGAGGTTCTTTGAGGGAGAATAGGTCAACTAGGTGGCACCATAGCACATGGAATGCCAGACGTGGAGTCAGGAAGGCTCATCTTCAGTGAGTTCAAATCCAGCCTCAGACATTGCCTAGCTGTGTGACCCTGGACAAATCACTTAACCCTGTTTGTTTTAGTTTCCTCATCTGGAAAATGAGCTGGAGAAGGAAATGGCAAAGCACTCCAGCATCTTTGTCAAGAAAACCCCGAATGGGTCATGAAGAGTTGGGCATGACTGAAATCACTCAATAATAGCAGTTTACCCTAAGTGAAATATGTTTCTTCCCCCAAATATGTGCGTAAAATATAGAGTTACAAAGGCAACTAATTATATTGAAATAGTTAGCAAAATATAAATTTTATAAAACAAATTCATGAACTGCAAGTTAAGAATCCCTGGAAACAATGGCTTTCCAATGTTATAATTTTGTGTAAGGTGGTTTTGGGGGGCATTTTTGGCAATAAAATAGGGTAAGTTTTGCTTCATGAAGGGAATAGAAGATATCAGTTCCAAATAGTTAAAAAAGAGACCCTGGGAAGCTCAGTGTATCACCAAGAACATGGCAGCTCAGAGTGGTAAGGGATAACCAAATAAAAGGAAAGTAATGAAGGGAGTGAACACAGAAGCATACATGGGCCCTGGAACAAGCCCCTTAAGAGAAGACTTGCTGTCTTTGTTCACTACTGAGGCCACATTTATTGGCACAACTTCCTCCTGAAGGAATAGAAGGGAATTTTCCTCCAAAAACTAAGGCTATGAGAACTTTCAACTCAACCTTTCTCTTTCTTCAAAGTGCTTTCCCCAACTTGACCTCAAATTGTAGCTACTGGGGGACAGAACATTCAGAGAACAGACACTATTTTACTAGTATTTGGGAAGATCTTGGCTTATATACATATGGCTGTTAAGATGGCTGTTTCTCCCCATTGGAAGGTGAGCTTCCTGCTGGAAGGGGATAGTATTTCGGTCTTTCTTTATATCACCTACATTTAGGATAGGGCTTCTTGTTGATGTTCAGTTGCGTCTGACTCTTCGTGATCCCATGGACCATAGTGCACCAGGCCCTTCTATTCTCCACTATCTCTCAAAGTCTGTCCAAGCTCATGCTCATCACTTCCATGACACCATCTCTCCATCTCATCCTCTGCTGCCCCCTTCTCCTTTTGTCTTCAATCTTTATCAATATCAGTATCTTTTCCAATGAGCCCCTTATTCTCATGATGTAGCCAAAGTATTTAAGCTTCAGCTTTGGTATATGACTTTCCAGTGAATAGTCTGAATTTCTTTAAGTATGAACTGATTTGATCTCCTCTCTAGCACAACAGTTCAAAAGTGGCAGTGTTTAGTACATAGTAAACACTTAAATGATCACAGACTGTCTTGCCTCCACTTACCCCTTACCCTCCTCCCCACCCTCTCTCTCTCTCCCACACACACACACACACACACACACCCACTCACACACCCCCCCCACACACACACTGAAATGATTTTCTATTTACTTGGTATATATTTTGCATATATTTGCAAATATTTCTCTTGAAGAGAGAATAAGGCTCAAGAGTTTGTACAACTCTGCCCCACTTAAATCCTATTCACATAGAAATCAAGACATCACCCATGATGTCATTGGTCCTTTTCAAAAAATACAAACAACATATTTTGTATTTGCTAATGTGTGTTCATGCTGTTAACCCTAGGAGAATGTAAGTTCCTTTGGAGTGCAAAACATTTTGTCTTTGTCACTGTATTCCCAACACCTGCCATAGTGTATGGCTTATACTAGAAAACAGGCACACATAAAAGATTACTTAATTGAAGTGAATGAACTGAACTTCATTCGTTGGTTTTTAGCAAATATTGACCAACCTAGTGTTTGCAATGAACTATACTAGACAGTCAGAACAGAAGCGCCTTGGGGACAGATCCTGTTTGGGTATTGGCTTTGTTTCCCTTAAGTATATGGCACATAGCATGGAGGAATGAAGGAATGGATGAAAGGGCATTTATTAAACACCTACTGTGTATTAAACATTGCACTAATACAAAATTCCAAAAAGGAAAACAATCACTGCCCTCAAGGGACTTAACTTTCTAATTGGGGGAGACAAACATATGGCAACGGTGGTCAAGGGCTAAATTTTTTTGGAAAGTTGCAGCAATGGCAAGTACATCCACAGGGATTATATTGACATACTTTTCTTTTTTTAATTTCTTTATTTATTTTTAGTTTACCACACACGGTTCTACATAGTTATGAGTTCCAGATTTTCTCCCCTCCCTCCCCACTCCCTCCCCGAGACGGCATGGAATCTCATATAACTGTCATGTATAACTTCGAATTGAATTAATTTATGCACTAGTCAAGTTGTGGAGAAGAATTTTGACCAATGGAATGAATCATGAGAAAGAAGAGACAGAACCAAAAAAAAAACCCAAAAACAAAAACAAAAGAGAAGCAAAAAAGGCGAGCACGTACTGCGCCTCGATCTGTATTCAAACTTCACAGTTCTTTCTCTGGATGAAGATAGCATTCTCCATCATGAGTCCCCTGGAGTTGTCCTTGCCCCTTAGGTTGCTGAGAAGAGTGCAGTATGTCAGGGTTGGTCCTCACGGGATCCATATATCTGTGGCTGTGCACAACATTCTCCTGGCTCTGCTCCGCTCACTCAGCCTTATGTCGTGTAGGTTTTTCCAGGTTGTTACGAAGTCTGCATCATCCCCATTTCTTATGGCACAATAGTATTCCATCACCTTCATATACCCCAGCTTGTTCAGCCATTCCCCAATTGATGGGCATCCCTTTGATTTCCAATTCTTGGCTACCACAAAAAAAGCTGCTATAAATATCCTTGTACATATGGGTCCTTTTCCCGCTTGTGTGATTTCTTTGGGATACAACCCTAGAAGTGGTATTGCTGGGTCAAAGGGTATGAACATATTTATAGCCCTTTGGGCATAGTTCCAAACTGCTCTCCAAAATGGCTGGATCATCTCACAACTCCACCAGCAATGTAACAATGTTCCAATTTCCCCACATCCTTTCCAGAATTTATCATTTTCCTGTTTTGTTATTTTAGCCAATCTGACAGGAGAGATGTGGTATCTAAGAGTTGTTTTGATTTGCATTTCTCTAATCAGTAGTGATCCAGAGCATTTT
Source organism: Trichosurus vulpecula (assembly GCF_011100635.1). Lineage (NCBI taxonomy): Eukaryota > Metazoa > Chordata > Mammalia > Diprotodontia > Phalangeridae > Trichosurus > Trichosurus vulpecula. The sequence continues at coordinate 214,722,375 of NC_050577.1, read as the reverse complement.
TTCATATGCCTGTAGATAGCTTTAATTTCTTCCTCTGAAAACTGCCTGTTCATATCCTTTGACCATTTCTCAATTGGGGAATGGCTTGTATTCCTATATATTTGGCTCAGTTCCCTGTATATTTTAGAAATGAGGCCTTTATCAGAGATACTAGTTGCAAAGATTTTCTCCCAATTTTCTGCTTCACTCCTAATTCTTGTGGCATTGGCTTTTTTTGTACAAAAACATTTCAATTTGACATAATCAAAATTATCCATTTTGCATTTTGTAATGCTCTCTATCTCTTGTTGGGTCATGAATTCTTTACTTTTCCACAAATCTGATAAGTAAACTATTCCTTGCTTTCCAAAATTACTTAGAGTATCAACTTTTACTCCTAAATCATGAACCCATTTTGACTTTATTTTGGTATATGGTACAAGATATTGGTCTATGCCCAGTTTCTGTCCTACCATTTTCCAATTTTCCCAACAGTTTTTGTGAAATAGTGAATTATTAGCCCAGAAGCTGGCCTCTTTGGGTTTATCAAAGAGTAGATTGCTAAACTTATTGATTTCACCTACTTGTGTACCTATCCTATTCCACTGATCCACACCCCTGTTTCTTAACCAGTACCAGGCAGTTTTGATGACTGCTGCTGTGTAGTACAGTTTAATATCTGGTGTGGCTAAGCCACCTTCTCTAGCATGTCTTTTCATTAATATCCTAGATACTCTAGACCTCTTGTTTTTCCAAATGAATTTTGTTATTATTTTGTCCAGCTCAGTAAAAACTTTTTTTGGTAGTTCGATTGGTATGTCACTGAATAGATAGATTAATTTAGGTAAAATTGTCATTTTTATTATATTAGCTCGGCCTAACCATGAGCAACTGATATTTTTCCATTTATTTAGATCTGATTTTATTCGCGTGAAAAGTGTTTCATAGTTATGTTCATATAGGCCCTGGGTTTGTCTTGGCAAATAGACTCCCAAATGTTTTATAGTGCCTTCAGTAACTTTGAATGGAATTTCTCTTTCTATCTCTTGCTGTTGGGCTTTGTCAGTAATGTATAGGAATGCTAAGGATTTATGTGGGTTTATTTTATATCCTGCAACTTTGCTAAAGTTGTTTATTATTTCAAGTAGTTTTTTACTTGATTCTCTAGGATTCTCTAGATAAATCATCATATCATCTGCAAACAGTGATAATTTAGTTTCTTCTTTTCCTATTCTAATTCCTTCAATTTCTTTTTCTTCTCTTATTGCTACAGCTAATGCTTCTAGTACCAAATTGAATAATAGGGGTGATAATGGACATCCTTGTTTCACCCCTGATCTTATTGGGAATGCATCTAGTTTATCCCCATTACAAATAATGCTTGTCGATGGTTTTAGGTAGATGCTATTTATAATTTTGAGGAAGGTTCCACTTATTCCTATGCTTTCTAGTGTTTTTAATAGGAATGGGTGTTGTACTTTATCAAAGGCTTTTTCTGCATCCATTGAGATGATCACATGGTTTCTGCTAGTTTTGTTGTTGATATGGTCAATTATGCTAATAGTTTTCCTAATATTGAACCAGCCTTGCATTCCTGGAATAAATCCTACCTGGTCATAGTGTATTATTCTCGTAATGAGTTGCTGCAATCTTTTTGCTAATATTTTATTTAAAATTTTTGCATCAATATTCATTAGAGAAATTGGTCTATAATTTTCTTTCTCTGTTTTAACTCTACCTGGTTTGGGTATTAGTACCATATTTGTGTCGTAAAAAGAATTTGGTAGGACTCTTTCTTCACCTATTTCCGCAAATAGTCTATAAAGTATAGGAATTAATTGTTCTTTAAATGTTTAATAGAATTCACCTGTAAAACCATCTGGCCCTGGAGATTTTTTCCTAGGGAGTTCATTGATGGTATGCTCAATTTCTTTTTCTGATATGGGGTTATTAAGAAATTTCACTTCCTTCTCTGTTAGCCTGGACAGTTTATGTTTTTGTAGATATTCATTCATATCTCTAAGGTTGTCAAATTTATGGGCATACAGTTGGGCAAAATAATTCCTAATTATTGTTTTGATTTCCTCTTCATTAGAGGTGACCTCACCCTTTTCATTTTTGATACTGGTAATTTGATTTTCTTTTTTTTTAATCAAATTGGCCAAAGGTTTATCAATTTCATTGGTTTTTTCATAAAAGCAGTTCTTTGTCTTATTTATTAATTCAATAGTTTTCTGGGTTTCAATTTTATTAATCTCTCCTTTGATTTTCAGTATTTCTAATGTGTATTTAATTGGGGGTTTTCAATTTGCTCTTTTTGTAGCTTTTTCAGCTGTATGCCAGGATCATTGATCTCCTCTTTCCCTATTTTATTCATGTAGGCATTTAGAGATATAAAACTTCCCCTAAGAACTGCTTTTGCTGCATCCCATAAGTTTTGGTATGTTGTTTCATTATTGTAATTCTCTTGAATGAAATTATTAATTGTTTCTCTGATTTGTTCTTTGACCCACTCATTCTTTAGAATTAAATTATTTAGTTTCCAATTAGTTTTTAGCTTATTTTTCCATGGTACTTTATTAAAAATGATTCTTATTGCATCATGATCTGAAAAGGATGCATTGACTACTTCTGCTTTTCTGCACTGGATTGTGAGGTTTTTATGCCCTAGTACATGGTCAGTTTTTGAGTATGTGCCATGTACTTTTGAGAAGAAAGTATATATATTCCTTTTTATCCCCATTCAGTTTTCTCCAGAGGTCTATCATACCTGCCTTTTCTAAAATTCTGTTTACCTCCTTAACTTTTAGGGACTTAATATTTTTTTTCATAAAGAATCCACAAAGAATAAATCAGGAAAACAGTAGCTAATTTCATTATAGATGATGACAACAATAAAAAAATGCCAAAAATATTTGAATGCAGTCAAACCAAGTTTCGTCTCTCTAAACACTTGTATTAATAAAAAAGAGAAAGAACATATCAATAAATTGGGAATAATGAATACTAAAAATACTAGAAAACCAATAAATTAAGAACCCAAGCTAAACACCAAAATAGAAACCCCAAAAATCAAGGAAAAAGATTAATAAAACTGAACCTTCAAGATTTGAGAAATAAAACTAGAAATTATTCCAAAGGAAAAAGAAAATAGACCATTAGCAACCAAATTACTCATACCAAAAATCAAAAAGAATTTAAAAATGAAGAAGTATGGTTTTTATTAGAATCTATTTTACAATGGTTCTCAGAGTATGGTTACGAAGCCCTGGGGGTGCCCAAGACCCTTCCAGGGGGTCCTTAAGGTAAAAACTATTTTCACAATGAAGTTAAGATATTATTTACCTATAAAAATACTAAATTAATATTTTCAAAAGAATGAATGTAGAAACAGATATGAGAATCCAACTGTCTTTTATTAAGTCAGATATTAAAGAGCTTTGCAAAAATATATTAAAACATTTCTGCTTCGTACTATTTTTTGTATTGGAAAAAAATTCACAAAATATATTACTTATGTTAATATATGATAGGTTTGTTATCGTTATTTCAAAATGAAAAAGTATTATAAAATTCAATCCATTTTGATTTCTAACATGATCAAGAGATATAAAGCACTTAAATAAAAGTTTTTGGAATCTTCAATAATTTTTAAGATTCTGAAACTGAAAGGTTTGAGGATGTTTGGCCTAGAGCACCAAAAGGATCAATGATTTTCCCAGTCACATAGTGTGTAGGTGCCAGAGGTGGAAAATGCATGTACTGATTTCTAACTTTAAAGCTGGCCTTCTATTCACTATGCCATTGTGTCTCCCAATTAAATTATATTGTATTATGATTATTCCTGCCCTTAGATTAGAGAGTGGAGGCATTTCTTTTGTTCTTATATATTTTCTAATTTTGAATGATTCAGTCCCTATAAAAAACTGATAAATAGAAGTATGTATAGAATAATTTTACGTGTGTGTGTGTGTGTGTGTGTGTGTGTGTGTGTAATAGTAGCCATGGGGAGGAGGAAAAAAATTACATGATAGTTTTGTTGTATAATTGAAAGGAATAGCAAGTTGTGCATGGTAGACTTGCATTTTTGCGTGCGATCATTTTTTAATTGTGCTATGTTATAGAAATGCTTCTTTTATTCCATGAATTAAAAATAAAATAAAAGAATTTGAGACTAAAAATATTACTCAAACTTGTGATTTTAATGGCATAGGGAATCTGCTGAGGCATCAGGGCATGATGAATAGTGCACTATGCCTGGAGGAAGGAAGAAATTGTGTCAAATTGTGTCTTATATACATAACTATGTGATGCTATACAAGTCACTTATTCTCTCAGATCCTTGGTTTCCTCATCTGTAAAATGATGGAGTTCATTTCATTGGTCTTCCAAGTCCCTTACCAGCCCTAAGTCAATGATCTTATGAACCCATGTGTCACAGATTTTAAGAGAGTTGCTTTGGGCCAGTGGTAAACATTTAATAACTAGCTCTCAATAAAAGTATCCATGACACATTTTATGTTTAATCTACATTATTTACATTTTTCCCCATTACTGTAAGTCTAGACTGTGGGTCGCAACCACACATGCAGTAGCAACTCACAGTTTAAAACCTGAAGGGGTAGCGAATAGAAAAAGCTTAAGAAGCCCTGGTCTAGACAATCAAGAAAATTATAAAATCAGACCCCGATTTAGAGCGTTAACAATTGATGAGGTGTAAACACACTGAAAATTAAAGTATTAGCTCACCAGAGCTGGTTTTACCTGGCTCAAGCCCATGCCTGCTTCGGGCACTAAGAGATTAAGTAATGTATCCATATAAAGCCAGTAGGTACCAGAGCTGTGACTTGTATTTGGGTTTTCTGACTTCAGTGCCAGCTTTGCCCAGCTGCCATTTGAGAGTTTCAATTATTCAAAATAAATATTTCTGATTATGGGTTAGACACTTTTTTTGGTGCCCATCTTTCAAAATTACAGGTGTCCAAATGGCCCCTTTCCCTAATGGTGTCTCCTTCAATGTCTCCTTAAAGATTCAAAAAGAAACTGACAAAGGAGGAACCTTAGAGCTTTATTTCCCATATATCAAATTGGCCACTTGAGGGATCTCCTTCATATGTTTGGGCCTCTACTTCTCTGAATCCAAAGCCCCACAAGTGCCTTTTCAGCTAAAATGAGATATGAGGAAGATTAAGGCTATAATTTTAACACTTATGATATATGCCTGTTCTTATCTGAGTGGTTCATTTCTGTTAAGCTGCACATCCAGAATGGGAACTGCCCACACAGTACTTGTATAAAAATTATACTGCGCATGCCATCATATTCTTATCTCTACCCACTTTGGAGTAGTACAGAGCAAAGAATGTGGATGTACATGTACACATTTGTATGAAAGTAACTCACACAATTTCACAAGTGTTGGACCTAGTTTGATATAGGGATGTCTATATGTATGTATTTTGCTGTTGTAAAGTTGTTTTTTTTTCAGTCATGTCTGACTTTTTGTGACCTCATTTGGGATTTCCTTGGCAAAGATACTAGAGTAGTTTGCCATTTCCTTCTCTAGCTCATTTTACTGATAAAGAAACTGAGGCAAAAAGGCTTAAGTGAAATGCCCAGTCACACAGTAAGTGCCCGAGGCCAGATTTGAACTCGGGAAGATGAGTCTTCTGATACTAGGGCTGGCACTCTATCCATTCTGCCACCAAGTAAAAGGGTCCCTTTTCTCAAACTAATTTGTTTTTCAGTAGGCAGAATAGATATAAACTCGTTGATGGAATATAAGAACCTTAAGCGATGTTGTTTTTTTTTCCATTTGTCTCTGTAGTTACTACAGTGCCTGGCACCTATTGGGCACTTAATTCATGCTTGTTAATTAACTGATTGGTATACTGAAAAGACTCCTGGATTCAGAATGTCCTTCAGCTCTTCTTTAGCCTCTGACAATTATTAGCCATGTGACCTTGGGAAAACCCTAGAATTTCTATAAGCCTGGTTTTTCGTCAATTAAATGGAGATGATAATGTTGACATTGGTTTTCTTATAAGTGGTTGGAAAGAAGTCACTTTGTAAAATATTAAGCATTATGTAAATGTCAGGAAGCTGGATGGGGCAATGGATGGAGAGTCAGACTTGGACTCAGGAGGACCTGAATTCATATTTTCTCTCTGACAAATATTAAGAGTTTTGCTTAGCCATGGGTAAATCACTTCAGGGGCAGTAAGGTAGTGCAGTGGATAGAGTGCCAGGCTTGAGGTCAGGAAAATATCTTCCAGAATTCAAATCCAACTTCAGAAACTAGCTCTGTGACCCTGAACAAGTCATATATCCCTGTTTGCCTCAATTCTTCATTTGTAAAGTGAATTGTAGAAGGAAATGGTAAAGCACTGCATTATTTTTGCCAAGAAAACCCCAAATGAGGTCATGAAGAGTTGAACACAACTGAAAAACAAGAAAATCATTTCAACTCTCAGTGTCCCCAACGAAGCAAATCTCTAAAGCTCTAAATTACAGAAGAGTTGCCAATCTGCATCTTTTGGGGGGAGTTTCCACACTGAAAGTTCCCCTTCAGTGACAACATAATAGTGAGAAAACTTTAGAGTATATACATCTATTTTAAAATAAATATTAATTACTATTATAATCATTATTCCATAATCATCTTATGGAAATGGAAGTGAATATTGTCTTAAAGAAACATAGAGAGGTTTCATACTTCTCTCTGTCTTAATGCATCAATCCTAGGTTGCTACCCAATCTGTAAAAAATACTAAAATAACCCAGTGTCAGAAAAAAATTAATAAACCACAAATATGCTCCCAAAGCGGGGGCAGACTTCCAGAACCAGGTAGATTTATAAGTGAATTCCGTAAAACATTAAAAGCTTAACTTATTCTAATATTAGAGAAGCTACAAGAAGATAAAAAGACAGCACCCTTCAATTCTCTTTCTATGATGCAAATATGATCTTGATATTTCAATGAGAGAGAAAGCAGAGGAGGAAAATTATAGACCAGTAATAACCCTAACAAACACTGACACAAAAATTAAAAAAAACTATCTTAACAGATAAACTATAACAACAATATACTAGAAAGAGTATAAACTATGTTCTAGTTGGACTTTTTAAAAGTAATGTAAGTTTGGTTCAACATGAGAAAAAACAATGAAAATCATGCTAATAAATACAAATGATAAAACTACATGGTTACATGGTTTTATGAACAGATGCTTAAAAGACTTCTGTCTTTCTCTCTCTTTCCCCACCCCCGAGATCCATCGAAACAGAATATAAGTGAATGAATCTTTCTTTAATACCATAAATAAAGTCTATCTGAAACCAAGAGCAAATAGTATACGTAATGAAGAAAACTTTCCAGTACAATCAGGGATAAAGCAAGAATTACTGTCATCTAGAAAATGCTATCCACATCCAGAAAAAGAACTATGGAGTCTGATTGCAGATTAAAGCATACGATTTCTGCTCTTTTTTTTCCTCTTTCTCATGGTTTTTCCCTTGGGTTCTGATGCTTCTTTTACAACACAACTAATGTGGAAATATGTTTAATATGATCGTATAAGTATAGCCTCTACCAGAGTGCATGTTGTCTTGGGCAGGGGGAGGTAAGCAGGTGGGAAATTTGGAACTCAAAATCTTAAAAAAGTGAATGTTGAAAACTAAAAATAATTTTTTTTAAAAAATTGAAAAGGATAACCACTATCACCATCACGATTGAACATAGTGCTAGAAACATCAGCAGCAGCAATAAGGTTACAAAGATAAATTGAAGGAGTCATTATGGACAACAAGAAAAATATTAATGCTTTTGGTAGATGATATGACAAGAATTACTTAGAAAATCATAGTCAACCAAAAATTAATTAGAAAAATGAGTAAGTTTAGAAAAGTTGCAGGATGCAAAGCAAACAAACAAACAAGCAAGCAAATAAATAAAACAAATAAATAAGAAGGATTATTAGAAGGGAACAGGTCCCCTCAGGAGTCAGAATTACCACTGTATACAGAAAGGTACATGCTCTATATTAGGAAGATCCATCATGACAGAAGCTAGGACCTGGCTATTATCATCTGAGCTACAGACCTATCTGCTGTCATATTTTCCCCAAATAAGGGCTGGATTTATTCCTGGAAAAAGTTAAGCCTATACTTGTGTTTTAAACAGCCTCAACTGGGGGAAAAAAGTAAGACTGTCATTACACAAAATATTCCCATCCTTTGAAGTCAAAGTCACATTGTTTGCTTGTTTGGACCAAACTTGGTGCATTATGATTAATTCTGAGGACCACACTTTAAGTGGAGACATGGACAAACCAAAATAGGACCAGAAAATGACCAGAAGTCACACCACATGGGGAATGGTTGAACAAGTTCAGGGATGTTTAAGCTGTATGTGCAGGTGAACTTGAGAGTTCTTCTAACCCATTTGGAGGGTTGCATTCAAAATAGGAAAATAATTTGTTTTCTATTATTCCAAAGAACTAAGATGAGAAGGTAGACTGAGGGAGAGATTTCAATTTAATATGACATCCAATTTTAACAAGTGGAGCTGTCCAACAACAAATGGGTTATTTTGTAAAGGAATCAGATCCCCCTCACCAGAAGGGTTTAAACACAGGACGGATGATCACCTGTCAGAAGCGTTGGAGAAAACAGCCTTCCTGTAATACAAGGGAACTTCAGGTAGATAATGTTTCAGGGCTATTTCCATATTAAGACTCTATAATTTGAAAAGGAGATCTCAATTTTTCCAGTTTTATAGATAGTGAAAGTGGCATTGAGGAGGATAAGTGACTTACCTCAAAATGAAAGATTCAGGTAAAATCAGTTTAGCACTTCTATAAATATTGCAAATAGCCATATAAATAAAATATTTATGTATTTCTTGTATTGTATTTCTTGAAAATATAGTTGTGCAGAATGCTATACCAGTGGAATGTAATTTCCTTGAGGGCAGGAATTGTTTGGGGGGTTTATCTGTGTATTCTTGGTGCCTGGGACTTATAATTAATAAATGTTGGACAAATCAATGAATGAGTAAACTGACAATGCAGGTGGGAATACATAAGGGCAAGCACAAAATACTTGGGCCCTGGGAGTTGAAATTGGATACAGAATAAGAGATATTCAAGATAACAAAGGCTGAGTAAGACTCTACTTTTCTTTGTTCTAATCCTTATATTTAATTGATAATGACACTGTTCTAGAGACATAACAATCCCACAGATTCTTTGTAAAGAACCTCCCTCCCCTCTACTCATTAAAGATTCCATGATTTCTTGCTTATTTTTGTCTTTCTTTTCCTTTCATTTTTCTTTCTCTTGCCTCATTTTTCCCCTCTCCTTCTCTTTCTTCCCCCTCTTATTTCTTTCTCTGTTAAGTTCAAAGGGAAAAATAAAAAACATGAGCCTAGGCTATTTCTCTCATAAGAAAAATGCAGATATGTTCTTAGCAGTTGTTCTAGCAATCAAGTAATAAACATTTTCAAGGCTTCAGAAAAAGGACTCTTCTCTTCCTTCTGTGGAGGGGGCAGGGCAATCACACTTTGATGACTGAAGCGACCTATTCATTTTAACATCTCTCTTCCATGTAGAAATTAAAAGATTAGGCTGCAGGAGCTCATGCCATAATGAAGTTACGTTGAATAGTGAAGAATAACAGCTTCATCTGGAATACTATAAAAATACCTTCTAGAATGTCTTTGTATTGTTCTAAAAGTCCAGGAAAAAGTTAGAATGAGTATTTTATTAATTTATTTGAATTTTTGCAGGGTAATGAGTAAGATCTGGAGCTAGAATTTCATCAATGTGGAGAACTCCTGGTGTGGAAAAGTCCTCCATGGATGTAGACTGAAGTCTTTCTATTGATGCTAATCAACTTGTTTGTAACCTATAGTCTTAGAAAGTTGACTGAGTCGCTAACAGGTCATGTGACTTGTCCATGGTCATACAGCAAAGATGACTCTCTATGCAGTACACTACACTGACTTCCATTTTAATTGAAAGACATATTTCTTCATTCTTTGTTGAAACAGATATCAAAGACACATTACTGCAACTCATTCAAATGCTACCCTTGGGGTTTATCAGAAGATTTCATTACATATTGTGGTAAATAAGTCCTCATTTATTCACTGATTCAATAAGAATTAATTGGGAATGAACTATGAACAATGGAATTAACATAAACCTCCAATGTACTAAACATATTCCTTATAGGAAATGTGCATCAAAATACATATACATGTATTTTATTATCATTTCATAATCTTGCTTTATGCTTTTTATAACACAGGGGTGGGAAGCAGCATGCTGTCATAGATACAGGCTGCCCTTACAGCAGTTAGGCAGACCTGGATTCAAATCCTATCTCCAATACTGAATGGCCAGGGATTTAGGCAAATATCTATAATAAGTTACATAAGAATCATATTGTTGTTCTTCATCAACAGAAGAAGTTGCTAAATCTGGAGTGTCCTCTATTGATGAAATAAAATCATAAGTTTGGAACATAAATACACAAACCCACATGTAAATGTGTGTGCCTGTATATGCTTTAATTATGAAAATTTCTTTTACCAATGCAGTTTGAGGATTTTTCTATAACTTTCATCTTTAAAGAATTCCCCCCTCATTTCTCTCTGTGTCTCTCTGTCTTTGTCTCTGTCTCTCTCTCTCTCTCTCTCTCTCTGTCTCTCTCTCTGTCTCTCTCTGTCTCTCTCTCCTTCTCTCCCTCCCTCCCTCCCTCTTTCTCTTTCTCCCTCTCTCTCTCCCTTCTCTTCTCTCCCCCTTTCCCTCCATCTCATATATTTGTGTCAATCAATCTACTAATATATCAATGTATCACAATTGTACAAAGGACATAGGATAAAACTTAAGAAATCAAAAGTTCTAGTTCCAGTTTCATTTCTATCACTAAATTACAGAGACTTTCCTAGTTTGAAGATTATTCTTCTTGGCAGAGTAAACAGAATAAATAGGAGTTGAGTATTTCTATCTTCACTCCCTCATCCATTATCATCAACTCATCCATCCTGAAGAGTATCTCAACTTTCTTCCAGTTCTCACCAAACCTTAAACACACATTTTTATTTTCCAGAAAATGAGTTTTACCTCACTCTAAGCTTTTATACTCCTAACATTATTTTTTTATAGTACTATGCCACTCTTGCCTTAATCCTCTGTTACCTAACCTTGGTTTAGTATTCTATACTTTACTTTTAAAAACTCAAATTTGTCAATAAGTTTCTTGTACATCCACATCATTCTCTTTAGAATATTGTTTTTCATCCTAAACAGAAGGAGATTGTGTGTGTGTGTGTGTGTGTGTGTGTGTGTCTGTATGATTGGAATAACATGGTGATAATAATATATTAATTCTGTCACAGAGCTGTTGCTAGGAAAGCACTTTGCAAACCCTAGATGTATCTGTACTCTATATCTGTAAATTATTGTTGCTGTTATTTTTCGTGTGACTTAGTATCTTCAGATATAAAATGCACATAAAGCTATCTGCACCTCTTTTACAATGATACTGAAAAAGCAATGAGAAATCCAAGATATTCCTCGTTAAGGATTGTTAACACTCCAGCTAACGCACCAGCTCATAACACAAAGGGAGCCATACTGAGTCAATGAGGACACTGAATTTTAGAAGAGAAATGAGAGTCAGGCCTTTTGAATTCATCTTTTCTTTCAATTAAAAATAAAACTTTGAGTTAGAGGTTTTATATTCCTCCTTTTGAAAACAAAATTCCTGCTTACTACTGCTTGAAAGATTAATTTCTATTGGTTTTCCTGCTATAGAATTCTATGAATCAAATCTATCAGATGTAACTAATTTGCTTTCAGTTGGTGTTAAATGTGCAATAGATTTAAAATGCAATTTGCATATGATCAATCAGTATCATTGCATGGCAAATATATTAATATTTTAATTAGCTACAAGCAGAAGAAAACACATTTATTCAGCCAGCTTGCAGAAAGTGATGATAATAAAGTGGAGGGGAAAAAACCAAAACAACTAACAGCCCTAATTTTGTTGTCAATTTCATATCCTCATAATTACCTTTTAAACAGGCAATACTTTTCTTATGATAATCTCAGCTGTTTTCCAGTGACTTAAAATGAAGAAAAACATTTAAACTCATACTTAGAAGAGAAGCAACGACTTCTTTTTGATATTTGTCCTCTACAGACCACATCTCTTTTAGGTCTGAACAAACATGAAGTAGAAACTTTTTTCTTTAATATTCATTATTTTAATCATTTTGAAAGGTTATAAAATGCATCTTATTTTGGATGTCAGACAAAATGATCCTTATTTGTAATGTCTGCATAGATTTGGAGGAAGTGACTAAACATTCAAGAAAACACTATATTCCCTACACAAAGTCATTTGTGCAAGTTTTGATTAAATAAATTATACCATAGCCCACAAGGCAAAAAGACAAGACCTTTAGAAGATTTTTTGAATAACAACTTCACTATCACCAAGTCCAAGTTCCCCTCTACTCCCTATCCTCAGATATCAAAATATCACAGATAAATACTTAGAAGGGACTTTAAACATCATCTAGTCCAACTCCTTCCCCTTCATTGAGAGGAAACTGAACCTTAGAGAAGTATAGTGACATATCCCAAGTCACACAGCTGGTGACACAAGCAACACTGCAACCAGCTCCTCTGATTTGAAGTACATTGAACTTTCTATTGTACCATGATACCTCTCCAAGTAGTGAAAACTACATTAAGGAAAGGAATAAAATCACCAAATCTCAGATTTGGAAGAAATCTCAGAGGCCAACTAGATCAATGCACAAAGGCATAGTGGAAGAAGAAAGGAAAGAAATAGAGACAAACAGACAGTAAAGGAAACAGAAACATAAGATGGAGACAGAGAGAGTCAGAGATAAAGAGGGAAAGGGAGAAAGAAAGAGAGAAGGAAGGAAAGAGAGGGGTAGGAAGGAAGGGAAAGAGCAAAAGAGAAAAAAGAAAGAGGGGAGGAGGGAAAGGAAGAAAAGGAAAGAGAGTAAAAAAGGGAAGAGAAAAAGGAAGAAAGGAAAGAAGAAAAAAGGAACAAAGGAAGAACAAGAAGGAGAAAGAAAGAAAATATTTCAAGTGCTTACAATGTGTTAATGTGTGATTGTGCTAAGTGCTAATGATACAACTACAAGCATGAAAGACAATCTACCTTCAAGGAGCTTATACTCTAATGGAGCTGAAACATATAAAGAGGAGAAGGGCGGCTCGCGCAGTGTAAAGGGGGGAATATGATTTGCAAATAACTGGGATGTAAAATAAAGGCCTGGATATGTACAACACAAGGTGAAAGATCACCAGTCAGAGCCCAGGGTAGTTTTAGAAGGAAAGTCCAAGTTTCCTGTGCAGACAAAATCATTTAGAAATAGTTGAGAGGATAATAAAAACAATTTTTACTTATAGACCTCCACTGAAGAACTCTCTCCCTCCTGAGACATTGAACTCCACTTATTGACAGCTTTTGTTGTTAGGAAAGGTTGTTTTTTCCACTGACCATAGTCCTAAATTTTCCTCTTTGCAACTTTCACTCACTGGCTTTAGACTGATCAATTATTAAGCATTTATTGAGTTCCTGAAAGGTACCAGATACATTGCTAGTTCTGTCCTCTGGGACCAAGCTAAACATATTTAATTCTCCACCCCAAGACGATCCTTCAAATACTCAAACAGTCCAATTAGACATCTTAAGTTTTGGAAATTCCTTTAAATTCAAAATGCCAAAAACTAACTTCCTTCCCCAGCCACTTGCATTGTAGCATGTGTGCATGCATGCAGTGTGCATGTGCATGCATGCATATGTGTGTGTGTGTCTGTGTGTATGAAAGATGCCATCTTCCCTATTCGTCTCCCCAGATTACTCAGGCTTTTCATCTCAGAGACATCTTTGACTCTTTCCTCTCCCAATCAACTAAGTGCTGCCCATTTCATGCCCCCCCCCCACTACAATCTCACTCATAATGATGCCTTTCCATTTTCACTGCAATATTCCTAGTTTAAGCTGTAGTTTCTTTCAAATAAACTACTACGATAGCTATCTCATTGGCTTTCTTCTTTTCCCCCAAGAAATGGGAAATAATCCTTCCCAATCAGTTCCATATATCCCTGCCTCAGTAATCTTCCTAATACATGATTCTGATGGATGCTCTACCTTCAATGGCTCCTATTAGACCACTAAATAAAGGATAATCTCCTAATCTTAGAATTAAATATCCTTTATGATCTGATTTCGAGCTATCTTTCCTGCCTTATCTCATTCCACGATCCCTCACATACCTTTGTTTCAACCCTTGTTTTAACCTGTCTTCTTCAATCTCCCCTGGTTTCTACCATCTCCCATGCATATAGGAGAGTTGCTAATCTTTATGTGCATTCTTTAATTTCTTTAAGGTGTAACTAAATATAAACCAATTCATGAAGCCTTCTCTTGTTCCTCCCAACTCCAGTGACTTGGAAAGTGAGTTCTGGTCTAATTTCCCATAGCACTTTTGACTAGATCTCTTTTTATGTTCATGACATTCTCTACTATATGAAAAATTCTATCCTAATATTCAAGTACTTCCTTCCCTACTAAACAGGTATCTCCTTGAAATTGAAGTATATATGGTAGTTATTTTCATGACTCTGGTGCCTGGGATACATTTCATATTTTAATTGATTGATAATTATTGAACTATATTATTACTGGCAAAGATATTGCAGTGTTTAGGACTAGAATAAATCTTAATTGTTATAGGATCATAGGTCTAGATTGAGAAGGAACCTCAGAGGTCTTCTAATCTGTCCCCCTCATTGTAGAGATAAGGAAATTGAGAACCATGGAGGGTGAAGTGACCTAGTGCAAGTCACACAAGTAGGAGAGATGGGATTTGTGCCTAGGTCTGGTGACTCCAGAGCCATCATTTAATCCAACTCCTACATTTTTCATATGAGGACACTGAGAGCCAAAGAAGTCAATGACTTGCCCAAGCTAGTAGGTGACAGAGGAGGGATGGGAATTCACGTCCTCTGACCCTAAATCTGATGTTGCTTCCATAACACCATGCTTCCTGTTAATTTTAATATAAAAGAGCAAGGTAAAGAGAAATTCAATCATACAAGAGGGACTCTTATAAGCATAAAGCTAGAAAAACTTTAGAGATTTTCTAATTCAGTCCTTTCAGTTCGTAGATGAGGAGGTGGTATTAAGCATAGAGAAATCCAAGTTGGCAGTGGAAAGGCTGTGTGTGTGAGTGTGTGTGTGTGTATGTGTGTATGTGTGTGTGTGGGGGGGGTGGAAGTGGGGGGAGACATAGGAGAGAAGACAGGGAATAGCTTTCTTTTCATTATAGCCCCAGAGGAGGAAACTCTGAAAGGCCACACCTGGAACCAAGCGCAGAGAGCTGCAACATTTCAAAGAGGAACACTGCCAGGGTGCATGGCTTGGTACTTGATTCAGGTGAGAAAATGTTCATGGTGACTTTCCTTTGTACATAGATAAGTGCCACAAAATGAGTTCCAACTTGCTTCTAGATTACCTGGCACCTGTCTTAAATACTGCTGAGGAGCCAGATCTGCCCTAAGAATTCCAAGGGGCTACGAAAATTGCAGAGGTGCCTTTATTTCTCTCATCATTCTGCCAGGATGGGCCTTGAGAATTAGAATCAGGCAATCAGAAATTTTGAGATCAAAGGGCCCTTAGGGGTCACCTGATAGCACCCATTCATTTTACAGATGAGGAACAGAGGCTCAGAGATGTTAAGTGGCTTGCCCAAGGTCATGCAGGTTAGAAGTGACAGGGTCAGAATTCTAACCAATGACTACAAATCCAGCATTCTCAGCCTCATTTTCTCGCTTCTTGAAAATCACCACTTTTCTCCTTCCTTTCTGCACTCCAGTTCAAGGAAATGTGTTCCCAGTGTTGATTGAGCTATCACATGAATTCTGAAGAGCAGCTTTTCCACTCCTAACATGCAACCCACATGAGTGCTGCATTCTGATCTGCTTCCTTGACGTGGATTTCTTCATCACCATCTCCAACCTGAATTGTTTTGAATCTTCCTTTTCTACTGGAAAGATCTTTAAACTACTGCCTCTATCTACCTACACACCCACATACTCTCTCACACTAGCATTATTCTTTGTGTTTCAAATGATACTGAAATCTCCTTCCACCATTGAACTGTCCCTTGTAACCATGATTATGGGATGCAGAGGCTGCCATTTTGTCTCCAACCCTTAGGGAGAACTGAAGAGTAAGCAGAGAAATGATGCATTGCATGTGCTGTGGTGAGAATGGAAGCAAGAAAAAGCATGTGGAGACACTGCACATAGGACACTGTGCTCTCCCCTTTTTCCTCCCTTTTCTGGGGCCCAAAGAAGTTTACAGAGTGTAGCTCTTCCTTTTCTCCTGATGGCTGGAAAGCTCTTTTGGAGGAGCATTGTCTTTCGGTTTTTAGGAATGCCTGTGTGCCTGTGTATGCAGGTTACTGTTATGAAATATCTTCAGTTTAGAGAAGTTATGTTAAGATATTTATATGTTTGGATTTTTTATGGGGCAACTTGGCAATGCAGTTATTGGATAGAGTGGAGGGCCTGGAATCAGGAAGACTCATCTTTCTGAGTTCAAATAAGGCCTCTGTGTGACTCTGGGCGAGTCATTTCACTCTGTTTGCTCCAGTTTCCTCATCTGTAAAATGAGCTGGAGAAGTAAATGGCAAACCACTTCAGTATCTTTACCAAGAAAACCCCAAATTGGGTCACAGAGTCCAACATGACTGAAAAGTGACTGAAAAATATGATGTTTGATTTTAACTAGAAATTCTACCTTCAGCCCATGTCTCAGGGAGATTTTGATTTTCCCCATAATGTCTACTGGGTACTTTTTAACAGGTATCAAGAGTTGCCAGCTGAGAAATGAAGTCTATGATGCTCCCAAACTGCCATCCCGGGCAATGCTGTTAACACCTTAACATTTCAGATCATAGAGGATGGGGTTATAATGGCTATATATCTTTGCAGAATACAGCTAGTACTGCTAAATAAATACTAAACAGCAGGTCTCTCTTGAATATTTTGCCCAAAGTTGACCATTTCTATTATAGAAGTATTATTTCTTTTTAGTCAATCTCCCTAGTGTTTATTTAAAATGCTGTTCCCTACTAATGAAAATATGTTCTGTGACACACAGAAGCTTAAAAAGCTTGGAATTCAAGGGAATATTTGATGGCATCTTCTTCAAACCATTTATTTTACAGATGAAGAAACTGAGGCACTGGCAGTGAAATAGCTTGCCTAAGCTACACAACTAATTAGTAGTGGAGATGAGAAAAATGACTCATCTCTTTATTTCCTATCTTATATTCTTTTTCCTCTGGCCAGGAACCCAGAATGCAAAAGAAGCTACAAGATCATTTGTTGCACTGAATGCAAGGCAAACTTCAAAAGCTTCAGCAATTTGACACAGATGCACCTTCCTAACACTTGGCTGAAGATTATCCATGGTTTCTGGGCTGGAATGCTGGTGTTTGATGCCAGTGACTCGGAAGGAAAAGATAGTTGCTACTGCATTTCAACAATACAAATCACTTTCCTCCTGAACTTAAAAAAAAACATCTTTTTTGTACTCTTCCAGCTCAGGATTGACAAGCATGTGCCAGCACTCAGAAGCCAGTGTTGAGAGAAATAGCATTTACTGAATTAAAGCTCTCCGGAGATAAAATTTGCTCAAGAGGAAAATGTCAATGCACAATGAGATTTTAAACAAAAGCAAAACTGAAGGTAGCACCAACATTATGTATCAGAAGGAATAGTGCATGGGGCAGAAAGTATGGGCTACTTATAATCTGTGCAAAAACAAAACAAAAACCAGAATCACTGATAGTCAAGACTAATAAATGCTGGGAAGATCCTGGAATGAAAGGTAATTTAGGGTACAGCTCCCCCTCAAACACTCCAAATATACTAGGAAAAGGTCCCCAAATAGATTAAATGTATCAATGGCTAAAAGGGAGCAATTAGTAAAACAAAAGACACCACAGAAAGAATAATTGAAGACCAGTTCATCAACCCACCTTCCCCTGTGCATCTATCACCTTAGTCCTTACTAATGATTTACTTTTAGAATTAAAATCTTGGTAATCTTTGGGAGTGCATGGTGTATTTATCTGTGATATTTTGATATCTGAGGATAGGGAGTAGAGGGGAACTTGGACTTGGCGATAGTGAAGTTGTTATTCAAAAAATCTTCTAAAGGTCCCTTGGTTAAATTAGGAGTCCTGATGACCTCCTTGCCTCAAGGGAAAGCCTAGTTTACATGGCTTTGAGTGACGTGTTTGTGACATGAGAGGCTTTTAGACCACATGGGTTTAAGTAGCAATTTTTTAACACTTTTAGGTCACATGGGTGAGTTGCATATGTGACTCATCTTTGACCCTGAACAAGATATATAAACCCAGAAGTTGGCTTTCTCCCTGGGGGCTTTGAGGAGTGGCACATGACTCTGAGCCAGCTGTAGTTATGAGCTCCCCAGCTCCTGAACTCAGTTGTTGGTTTCTTGGTAACTATGAATGGTGTTTGGTTTGTTTATAATGTATGTTTGTAATTTGTTTGTATTTTCTCTGAAGTTCAGTATGCTGGCTGTTTCCCCTGAACTAAGTGAATGATATTTGTATGTTGAATTGAAATAAGACTGTTAACCCCTTAACATTGCTTTCCTTAGTAAAACAGATCAAAAGAACCTGTGCTGGCAGTGTTCCTGTTGGGCTTGTGTTGGTCTTTCACCCCCACAGCGGCTGCTAACTGAATTGTTGCAACAGGGAGGGAAGCCACTCCCAGAGCCAGGTGAGGCCCATGAATCAAACTGACCCAGACTTGTGAGAGAAAGAGAAGAGAGAGTCAGTAGAAGATTTTGGAGCCAGGAGAGGGGGGAGAAGACCATGAAAGGTGCAAGGGCCCAGAAATACCATTCTACTTACTCTTATTTAATGCTAAACAGGAGTAAATAAGCAGCCAATAGAAGGAGAGAAAGGAGAAGAGACCCAAATACCACACTTCTTGGAATATATGTGCCAGCAGAGATTCTAGGGATGCTTCTATATGTAAGTTATAAAAATAAACACAGAAAAGGGAGCTTTGTAGTTGTGGTACTGTGGTACCAGACTTTGAGGGATGGCCATTTTTTGGAGGTTTCAAAAAATTTATTCTTTTGAACGAGTGTTAGTTACCTGTTACTAAACAGAAAGCAAGAGTTTACGGGACAGAAAAGGACAGATTGAACCAGGGCACTTGTAAAGAAGTAAATTTGTGAAAGGAACAGGAAAACCTTTGACTAATAGTTTCTGCTAAAGATCACCATTTTCAGGCAAACACAGTTTTGACACAGTTATTAAAACTAATATAACTAAGAAATCAGCATCATAAACCAGAAAATGGAGCCTAGGCTCCATTAGCCTAGAGGTTTTTAGTTATTCTCTCTAAAATAAAAGGCTTCTTTTCACCTTTTCTCCTTCTAATTTGTAAGAAATGGTGACTTTATATCACATAGCACCCATCTTCTAAACCACTCAGTTTCAATTCGCATCACTATTTTTACCTGTGTAATTATTACTTATGTTCATTGTTGAAACTGTAGGAGAGGGAGATTGCATTATTATAAATAATGTACTACCAATAATTACAATATTACCAATAATACTTCTATGCACTATGCCATGATGGCTCTCAGAACATCATAGCAGAAAAGACAGATGTTGACTGGAAGTATAATGGTTAGGGGGGTTCAGAACTGGCTGAACATGTAGTCCCAAAGGGTGGCATTAATGGCTCATTATTAATATAGAATAAGGTACTTAAAAAGTGAAGGGCCTCAAAGGGCAGGTTTTTTTTTGCTTCTTTTCCACTCTATTTTACTAAAGTTTTGGAGAACATCTCTGCCTAGATGTTTCAAAAACATCTCAAGCTCAATATCCCCCAAGTAAACTCATTATCTTCTCCTCTAAATTTGCCCCCTCTTCCTTATTTCCCTACACCTCTCAAGGGTACCATCATTCTTCCTATTCCTCAGCCTCTCAATCTCAAATTCATTCCCGACTTTTTTATTCTCTTTGACCCTTCATTCCAACCAATTGGCATTTCTTGTATATTCTATCCCCATGACAGCTCTCATCTGCCCCTTCTCTCCATTCCCAGGGCCACTTTTCAAGTCCTGATCCTTACCGCTTCTCTACTCAATAGCCTCCAACTTGTCCTCCCTACTTGGAGTCTCTCTTGACTCCATCCTTGGCACAGTTGCCAGAATTGTCTTTCTAAGGTCTAGGTCTCTCCAAAGGAATCACATCATTCACTTGTTTTCCAAAGTCCAGTGTCTCCTTATTACCTCTAAAAACAAAATGCAACCTCCTCAATTTTGCATTTGAGAACCTTTAGAATCTGCTTAGGATCTACTTGTTGAGACTTTTTTACTTAAACTCATGCACTCTATATTCTACAGTCAAACCAGCCTACTAGTATATGACTTTTGTGTATATGACAATTGAATCTCTCACCTCTTTGCTATTGTACAAATTTAAATCCCCCAGGAATGTCCTCCTTTATCACCTCTGCCTCTCTCTAATCTCTATCTCCAACACTACTGAGGGGTACCATAGTTCAGTGGAAAGATCAATGATTGGATGGCTTCAGAGGATCTGAGTTTAAAAGCTACCAATGATCCATACTATCTGTGTGATCCTGGGCTAACCACTTAAATTTCTGTTCCACCCACCCCCACGCTTCAGTTTTCTTATGTAAAGTGAAGGGGTAGTGGTGGAAGAAATGGCCTCAGAGATCCCTTCCAGGTGTACTCTAGTATGTGTTTTCCCCCCAAAATAGCTACAAAAATATCAGTTGAAGCAACTGAATGGCAAGCTTATCGAACTTGCAGATGATAAACAAAGCTAAGAGAGGGAAACCATTATATAGAGGATAGGTCCCCAAATGTGTCCAGAATGGAGTAACCGCAGGACAATGAGAGACCCGAAAACATTTTACACAAGCATTAGTTGAAGGAACTGATGGTGTTTAGATTAAAAAAATGACCAGGGAGGATAGACCTTATTTTAAAATATTGTAAGGATTATTGTTCATTTATTCGTTCCACTGAGCTTCAAAGAGGTGGTGGTCATGGAACTGATGATGATGATGTAACACCAGCACTTGTATGTAAGCAGATTTAAGTTCAATATGAGGAAGAGCTTAGAACCATGTGACAACAGAAGGGTTAGGGTTAGGGTAGTGAGTTCTCCATCAATGGAGATCATCAAACAAAAGCAAGATAGTAACTTCCCAGAGATGCAATGGAGGCATTTATATTTTATTTGTATTTTAATGAGGGTTAGATTGGATGACCTGTAAAGTCCTTTTCCATTCTGACATTCTGTGATTCTTTTTCCTGGGTCTCTGCATAAATCCTTAATAGACAAACAAACATTCTACACACTTCTGCCAAAGTGATTTTCCTTAAATACAGAGCTGGCCACTCACCCACCTGCTCAATCAACTCCAGTGGCTTGCCACTGCCTCTAGGGGCAATTAGAAACTCTTTGGTTCAGCTTTGCAATCCCTTGAAAATCTTGTCCCACCATCCTCATTCAAAATTCTCCCTTAACCTAATTTTGTAAGCCAACCTAACTGGTCTTCTCTCTCTACCTCACACATTGTCCTGAATTTGTATCTTGATTGACCTCAAATATACAGTTTTCCCTTCCACATACAACTTTCCCCATAGAGGTTTTGATAAATCATGGGTCAGCATAAGAAATTAAGTGGGAATTTTGGGGGAGTTTAGCAGAAACTACAGACAACACGCAAAATCCAGCAAATGATGCAGAAAGAGTTTAGGAACTCAGAAATGCATAAAACACATGTATAGCATTATATAACACTAACATATTTTATCTTTTAATACCAAAATTGTGCCCAAATTTTACAATAAGGTACGGTAAACACCCCATAAAAGAAAAAAAAATCAAACTACTCTGATTTGAAAAGAGGGCCAAAATATTTTACACATATTTTCCAGCTCATGGGGGTGCCACACTCCTAACCTCCATGATGTAGAAGGTATAACTACTCCCTCCTCTACCTCAAAGAGTTCTTCTCTCTTCCTTCAAGACTCACCTCAGGCACCACCTGCTACATGAAATCTTTTCCAATCTCCCCCAACTAGTTGCCAGCACCTTCCCTCCCAAACTGCCTTATATTTGACTACTTTGCATATGTTTGTATTTATTTTCCTTATATTTATGCTGTACATATGGATGATTGTCTCCTCTACTAGAATGCAAATTCTGTTAAGAGAAGAGACTGTTTCATTATTTACACTTGTATCTCTAGGACCTAGCACAATGCCTGAAATGTGGTAGACAGTGAATTGATGCTTGTTCATGGACTAATTACCCATCCTTCATTTTTCCTTCCTCATTAAGCATGGGCCAGCATTCTGTTCATTCAGACATCCTACCACACCTCAGTTACTATAGCTCAATGAAAGCTCTGGGTCCAGGTGTGCCATGCCTCTGTCTTATTCCCCATGTTCTTTGCACTTGCAGACATTGTTTTGGAAAAATATGAAATAGTCAAATTCAGGAGCTGGGGGAAATAAAGTCTAACAGAAAGTAATACAATTTTTTCCCCAGAGCAACTCGGGTTTGTTTGTTGCTGTTCTTTGGTGTCAAGAGAAGGAAAAGTAATTTTTTTCATGAATGTTTTTCCTGTTTTCAATCAATTTAACAGGCAGTACTCATGATAGGTTTTTGCTTACACAAAGGTACCTGTCATTTGTACTATGAAACTTATGAAACTATGGCCTTTTAACAATTTGGGCAAAGAGAACATGAACTGTGAAAATGTGTCAACATTTAATTGGATTTTCAATATAATACAATGTATTTTCAAAATAATTATGTCAAAGGCTGTGTGGTATTGTAGACAGAGAAATCAGTCTCAGAACCAGCAACACCTCAGTTCAATCCTACTTCTGACATATACTATGTGACAGCAAGAAAGTAACAACATCTCAGGACTCTGGACAGCTCTTTCAGACTATAGGTCACCAAGAAGTTGACCATTTCCATTGGTGGAGGGAATTTCCTCATCAAAGGGGTTCGCTATACAAAGGAAATCACAGACCTAATCATAATGCTATAATTATGTATTTTTTCATATAAAAAACAGACTCACAGCTGGAAGAGAACATAGTCACCATCTAGCTCAATTAACTCATTTTAAAGTTAAAAAAACTGAGATCTGGAATGGGGACTTGACTTTCCCAGTGTCACCCAGGTAGCATATCACTGAGCCAGCATATGAACCAAAGTTCTCAAAATCTAAATCAATTTATTTATACTATCTATTGCTACATGTTGGGTTAGCACTAGAGTATTTCTGATCTTGGTTTACAAAATCTGAAAACAACTAGCTTTTCTCATGCCTATGTTTTGGCATTTCAATTCTAGGAAAGTTCTGAAATTGTTTCAAAGAGGTTCATGATATTTTTAATAAATATGATTTTTAAAGGTAATATTGAATTAAGCAAAAGGAAGCAACTTTTGAAAATCTCTATTGCAGACATGATGATTAGTTAAAACCTTTCATACCAAGGGCTTTCAGTTTTTCTGGCCTTAATTTCCTCTCCTGTATAATGAAGGGTTGGAGATATCACCACTAAGGTCTCTCCTCTTTCTAAATCTAGGACCCTATGATTCAATGACATACCTGGGTGCCTTTGAGCATATCAATTCATTTCTCTGGGGCTGTTTCCTCATCTGTAATATGAAGGGGGAGTTGGACTAGATAAACAATTCAATCAATCACAAACTATTTATGAAGCACCTACTATGTCCCAAGAACTATACTAGATAATGGGGATAGCAGCACAAAGAATGGAACAATGTTTACTTGTGCCTTCATTCTAATAGGGTAAAATACATGTGTATAGAGCTCTGGACCTGTAGTCAGGAAGCCCTGAATTAAAATATCGTGTCAGCTACTTACTCGCTGTGTTACACTTGGCAAGCCATGTAACCTGTCTGCCTCAGTTTCTTTCTCTATAAAATAAGGGGATTAGACTAGATGGCCTCTGAGGTTCCTTCCTCATTGCCATATCCCTGTGAAACCTGGACAGTCTATCAGCACCATGCCAGAAAATTGAACCACTTCCATTTGTTCAGTCTTAGGAAAATTCTAAAGATCGACTGGCAATATAAGGTACCAGACCCTGAGGTCCTTTTTTGAGCTGAACTGCCAAACATTCAAACTCTTCTGCAGAGGGTACAACTCCATATTGTTTGAATGCCAGGATGTATGCTTCCCTCAAACACTATTTTATGAAGAACTCACACAAGGCAAGTTCTCACATGGAGGTCAGAAGAAGCAATACAAGGACACTCTCAAGGTTTCTCTGAAGAATTTTGGTATTGATTGTGAGATGCTGGCACAGGACTGCCCAGCATGGTATGCCCACATCAAAGAAGGTGCTATAGGGGCAGCTAGGTAGTGCAGTGAGTAGAGTACTGGCCCTGGAGTCAGGAGGACCTGAGCTCAAATCCAGCCTCAGACACTTGACACACTTACTAGCTGTGTGACCTTGGGCAAGTCACTTAACCCCAATTGCCCTGCCTTCTCCCCCTCCAAAAAAAGGATGAGCTATACTTTTTGAATGAAGCAGAATTGCAGTAGCTCAAAGGAAATGTGAGATGCACAAATTTAGATATCTCCACTCACAAATGTCCATATGGACTATTTGTGCCTGCCCTATGGTAGAGCCTTCTAAGCTTATATCGGTGTGATCAGCCACAGATGGACACGCTGTACATTGACCAGGACATCATGACATCATTGCAGTCCTCTTTGAGCCTCCCTGGCCAGGTAGCAGCTAAGTAGCTTAATGAGTGAGGGCTGTGGCGTTTAGAAGACCTGTGCTTAAATGCTGCTTCAAACACATCCTGCTTGTGTAACCCCTAAGAAGTCACTTAATCTCTATCAGTTTCACTTTCTTAATCTGTAGAATGAGGAATAATAATAACAGTACCTAGTGGGTTGTCCTGAGGGTCAAATGAGATGGCACTGTCTATATAAAGTGCTTTGTTGTGGTGGTTTATTGGTTTCAGTCATGGTCAACCCTTCCTGACCCCATTTGGGGTTTTCTTAGTAAACATACTGGAGTTGTTTGCCATTTCCTTCTCCAGCTCATTTTTGTCGCTGTTTAGTCATTCAGTTGTGTCTTATTCTTCATGACCCCATTTGGGGTTTTCTTGGAAAAGATTCTAGACTGGTTTGCCATTTCCTTCACCAGCTCATTTTATAGATGAGGGAGCTGAGGGAAATGGAGTTAAGTGACTTCCCGAGGGTCACACAGCTAGTAAGTGTCTAAGGCCAGATGTGAACTCAGGTTTTTCTGACTCTAGGTGAGGTGCTCTATCCACTGATCTACCTAGCTGCCTTGGAAAGTGCTTTGCAAACCATAAAGCACCATAAATCTTTCATTGTTATTGTTATTCAAATGATGAAAGCTAAGTAATGAAAAAGACTTTGGCTGTCTGACTAACCCAATCAAATCAGGAGGCCTTTCCAAGTCTACCACCAGCTTAAGGCACCTTTTCCCTCTAAGATGATAACACCTTGTAAATGCCTTGTACTTGTCTTGAACATACCTAGTCATTTTTATGTTTGTCTTTCCCAATAGAATGTGAGCTCTTGAAGACAAGGACTATATTTTTATCTTTCTCTTCATCCTTGGTACTTAGCCCAGTGCATGGCAATATAGTAAGTACTTAATAAATGTACATTGTTTGATTGACTGATGATGAGATGCTAATATTGCCTGACTAGCCACAGGTCATTAACACAACAAACGAAACCCCACACAAAGGTGAATGGGCCAGACTTTCTATCATAGCACTGGACCATTTCACACTCTCTGTCTGTACTCAAAAGCAAAATACAGATTATTCTTGGATGATTTATTTGGTATTATATCTGTACTTCTTCTGTTCACATACATAATCAAGGGTTGGCTGTATGTGTATGCATATGGATGTATGAAAACAAACTATTACAGGAAATTGCACTGTCTCATCTGGTAAATAGTCTGGAACTGTCAATGCTAAGGGAAGGGAGAAGCAAGAATATAATACAAAAATTTCCAATGCAAATGATGCAGTCGGAACAGAAATTTGCAGAAGTGTGGACACTGATATTCTATTGCCCCTCCATCACAACAGAATCTCAAAAAAAGTCAATGTTAACTGATTACACACTTTTGTTGGTGACTCAGCCTATCACGACAGCCCATTGGGGCTGTGTCAATTAGCAATGTTGATAGTTGACTAGAGCATGAACCACTAAGGACCTAGATATCGGGAGGAACTTTAGGACTGACTTTGCACAGAGTATTAGTACTGGCAGCAGTATAGGTGGAATCCAGAACTATATTTGATGATTAGGAGCAGTGTGAACTTGGCCAAGTCACTGGAGCATCATTTCACACAACTCTAAAATGGATATGCTGATATTCACACTAACTCCCTAAGAGATCACAGGATCATAGTCATTGAGATGTCAGAAGCCATCTAGTCTAAGCCCTCCTTTTTACATTTAAGGAAACTGAGACCCTGAGACATTAAGTGATTCAATCAAGGTCACCCAGGTATGATCAGAGCTACAAGTCAAATCCAGATCTTCTCCCTCCAATTAGTTTTCTTTTTCTCTATGCCTCCTTTCTTTCCTTTCACTTGCTTCTCCCGTACAACTCTTGGTTGGTCCTGGGTAACCCACCATGAGCCATTCCTTTAGTCTTCTCATGAACTTTAACTCTTAATTTTTCAGAAACTCTGCTATCCTGTGACTCACAGACATACAGGATCATAGGGAGAATGTCATTAAAATAAAAAAAGTTTTATTTCAGTGAGAACTTTGGGGTCATTGAAAACATTGTGTAAATTTCCCAAAGCAATCTAGTTCTCCTATTAATTTCTGGACCCAGGTCACTGAATACACTGAATCTTTCCAAGATATGCTAATAGATCAGTTCTATGACTTGTCTAGCTAGCTGCACATCCATCATGGTCTGGGCAACAGGCACTGACATACTCATAGGTTTAGATCTGGAAGGGTCCTTACAGGTCCCTGAGTCCAACCACCTCATTTTCAAGCTGCAGTAACTGAGGTTAAGATGGGGCAATAGGAAAGGAACAGAGGTGAGTGAGGGACCTCCCAAGGGTACATGTCTCAGGCAGGATATAAGCCTAAGTCTTCCTAACTCCAAGTCCAGCTGGCCACCCATTCAATCACACTTCCTACCCATTACTCCTCTACTTGGCTTTTTCAGTGTGAAGAGTTAGACTGAGTTCATTTGAGTGATTACAGATAGAAACGTACTCTGTAAATTAGCAGCTAATTAGTAGCAGGGTGTTTTTTAAATCATCCCTGTTTCTATTCTCAGACATGGACAGGTTAAGTGTAAGAAAGAAAAAAAAAAGAAAACATTTTCCCCCAACAAAACTTGGAATTAGAGACCCCTGTGTTGGAAATTCTGCTCTGCTACTTAACTGGTTGTATGACTTTGGGGAAAACACTAGACTGTTCCGGGCTGGGCCTCCATTTCCTTATCTTTAAAATGAGAAAGTTGGACTCAGTGATCTCTAGGATTGAGACCAGCTTAAAATCTATGACCCTTTTCTGCTGCTGTGTCCTGTTTTTCAGCATAGCTACCAAGTGTTTACAAGTAGGCTTTCCGAGTTAGCAGGGAAAGAACCCACTGGTACTTAACACAATTTTGTATTTCATTATTTTTATATATCTTTAAGAATTAAAGACATTTATAGAGCTACTTATCCCTTTCTTTCTTTCTTCTAAAGAGTTAATAACTTCTGATGGACAGATGTCATCACAGCCAGAGGTCTAAGGGCTTTAAAATGAATGAGCCTCCTGGAATGTCTTCCCAAAGCATGACTGTTTTATGATTATTTGATTCCCGAATTAAAGCAACTGGCTGATATACATAAGATTGATGGTGACCTTAGCCTAATTAATTGTGCATCAGTTGAGAAAAGTCTCCAGAGAGAGAACTGATGAACTCTGTGCACATACCAAAGTATAATTTTCTCACTTTCTTTATTTTTCTTGCTTTTAAAATATGGCCAAATATGGAAAGATGTTTTTCATGATTTCACATGTATAATTGATATCATATTGCTTGCCTTCTCAGTGAGTGGGGGAGAAGTTGGAAGAAGGAGGGAGGGAGAGAGGAAAGAGAGAGGGAAAGAGAAAGAGAGAGAGAGAGAGAGAGAGAGAGAGAGAGAGAGAGAGAGAGAGAGAGAGAGAGAGACAGAAGTCAAAACTCAAAATTTTAAAAGAAAGAATGTTAAAAATAGAATGCTATTTTTATAAATAATCATTATTGCCAGGCCTTTAAGAATTTGTAGTCTAGTTGAGGGTATAAGACATTAAAAATTAACTCAAAATGCAAGGAAAAGCAATACAGCATACAGATAATAAGCTTAGAAGGGCAGTGGACCAAGTTTTACTTAACCAACTGGTCAATATACCTGAAAACAATATAGAAGTATACTAAAAATATCACTAAGCTATATATATCCTTTGGGAATGTACTAAATGAAACATACAACTTCAAACACACCCACATTGTTCATTTCTTTTGATTCTTTCTTTTGTACTGTTTCTTATAAGGATAGGTTTTCTGGGGAAAGGAGACAGTTACTACAGAATTGACAATGATGTATAAAAGAAAGCATCACAAAAATACTTGATTCTTTTAAAATGACTACACTTTTGAAAAATGAATTACCAATCTGAGAGCCCAAATTTCTGTCATTTGATATCCAAAATAGGGATTTCACCATTTCAATTAACATTGATATTTATAATATGTTAAAAATTTGTAATTTCATTTTGATTTCTTCATTAAAAATAAAGAAGAAAATTATAAAAGGAAAAATGAGTTAGATTCAGATAGGTAAATACAAAGGAGTGGCAAGATGGGATAGAGATACTGGATATCCTAAGGCAGGAGACTGAAGTAGCAGTAGCTCCCTATGACATAAGCAAAGACTGAAATTATACAAAAGAATAAAAGGACCTGGAGAGGAATCAAGTTTGTCTTTCCAAACAGAGCTTCAAGTATGCTGTTACTTTTCTCTGTTCCTCCTTAGTTTCTGGGTTTGTCTATTGTTATTGTTACAAAATGAGCCCACATCTCTGATGTACAAGTCAGGGAGTGAGTGAGAGGGAAATCTCAATGTAGGAGGACTTGGGAGGCGGTGAGTATGATCACATTGGCACCGTGAGCCACCTGCTGTGGGGGCTACTCTGAGAGTCCTAGAGATGAGGAATGGTTCCTACAGCAGAGATGGAAGATTGTTCCCTGCTGTTCTGAAAATGGTAAAAGGGAAGCCTTGAAGCCTAGGGCTGTCTATAGGTCTTAATGTCAGGACGTGCAGTATGAAAACCGTAGAATTTTGCTGTCAAACCATTATGTCCTTCAACTTGAAATGATTCTGCCCTTAGTAATTTCAATTACATTTCTATAAAAAACTAATGGACCCAAGTTTCTTAAGGGAAATCCCTCAAGAAGCTGCTAAATAAACTAATATAAATTAACTAATTATATACATCGTCTTTCCATGTAGGAATGTAGACAAAACAATACATACATACATACATATATGTATATATAGACAGAGGGCGCACATACATACATGTATATATATATATGTGTCTATATATATATATATGTATATATATATATATATATGTATATATATAGACAGAGGGCACAGGGTGAGTTGAATGTGAAGGGATGATATCTAAAAAAATCAAATTAAGGGATGAGAGAGGAACATATTGAGAGAGGGAGAAAGGGAGAGACAGAATGGGGTAAATTATCTCACATAAAATTGGCAAGAAAAAGCAGTTCTGCAGGAAGGGAAGAGGGGGCAGGTGAGGGGGAATGAGTGAATCTTGCTCTCATTGGATTTGACCTGGGGAAGGAATAACATACACACTCAATTGGGTATCTTACCCCACAGGAAAGAAGGAGGAAGGAGATAAAAAAGGGGGGACGATAGAGGGGAGTGCAGATAGAGGAGGAGGTAATCAAAAGCAGCATCTAGAAAGCATAGGAATAAATGGAACCTTCCTTAAAATTATAAATGACATCTATCTAAAACCATCAACAAGCATTATCTGTAATGGGGATAAGCTAGATGCGTTCCAAATAAGATCAGGGGTGAAACAAGGTTGTCCATTATCACCCCTACTATTCAATTTGGTACTAGAAATGTTAGCTGTAGCAATAAGAGAAGAAAAAGAAATTGAAGGAATTAGAATAGGCAAAGAAGAAACTAAATTATCACTTTTGCAGATGATATGATGATTTGCTTAGAGAATCCTAGAGGATCAAGTAAAAAACTACTCACAATAATAAGCAGCTTTAGCAAAGTTGCAGGATATAAAATAACCCCACATAAATCCTCAGCATTCCTATACATTATTAACAAAGCCCAACAGCAAGAGATAGAAAGAGAAATTCCATTCAAAATTATTTAGACACTATAAAATATTTGGGAGTCTATCTGCCAAGACAAACCTATATGAACATAATTATGAAACACTTTTCATGCGAATAAAATCAGATCTAAGTAAACGGAAAAATATCAGTTGCTCATAGTTAGGCCAAGCTAATATAATAAAAATGACAATTTTACCTAAATTAATTTATCTATTCAGTGCCATAGAAATCGAACTAGAAAAAAATTATTTTACAGAGCTGGATAAAATAATGACAAAATTCACCTGGAAGAACAAGAGGTCTAGAATATCTAGAAATGCTAGGGAAGGTGGCCTAGCCATACCAGATATTAAACTGTATTATAAAGCAGCAGTCATCGAAACTACTTCGTACTAGCTAAGAAACAGAGTCATGGATCAGTGGAATAGGATAAGGTACACAAGATGGAGAAGTCAATAACTATACCAATCTACTCTTTTATAAACCCCAAAAATCCAGCTTCTGGGCTAAGAACTCACTATTTCACAAAAACTGCTGGGAAAATTGGAAAATGGTAGGGCAAAAACTGGGCATAGACCAATATCTTACACCGTATACCAAAATAAAGTCAAAATGGATTCATGATTTAGGAATAAAGGCTGATACTATAAGCAATTTGGGAGAGCAAGGAATAGTTTACCTATCAGATTTATGGAAAAGCAAAGAATTCATGACACAACAAGAGACAGAGAGCATTACAAAATGCAAAGTAGATAATTTTGATTAAGTTAAACTGAAATGTTTTTGTATTAACAAAGCCAGTGCAACAAAGATTAGGAGGGAAGCAGAAAATTGGGAGAAAATCTTTACAACTAGTGTCTCTGATGAAGGTCTCATCTCTAAAATATACCGGGAACTGAGTCAAATTTATAGGAATACAAGTCACTCCCCAGTTGAGAAATGGTCAAAGGATATGAACAGGCAGTTTTCAGAGGAAGAAATTAAAGATATTTATAGGCATATGGAAAAATGCTCTAAATCACTACTGATTAGAGAAAAGCAAATCAAAACAACTCTTAGATACCACACCTCTCCTGTCAGATTGGCTAAAATGACAAAACACGAAAATGATAAATGCTGGAAAGGATGTGGGAAAATTAGAACATTGTTACATTGCTGGTGGAGTTGTGAACTGATCCAGCCATTCTGAAGAACAATTTGGAACTATGTCCAAAAGGCTATTAAAACATTCATACCGTTTGACCCAGTAATACCACTTCTAGTGTTGTGTCCCAAAGAGATCACACAAGTGAGAAAAGGACCTATATGTACAAAAATATTTATAGCAGCTCTTTTTGTGATAGCAAAGAATTGGAAATCAAGGGGATGCCCTTCAATTGGGGAATGGCTGAACAAGTTGTGGTATATGAAGGTAATGGAGTACTACTTTGCTATAAGAAATGGGGATGATACAGACTTCATAATAACCTAGAAAGACCTACATCACATAATGCTGAGCAAGGGGAGCAGAACCAGGAGAACATTATACACAACCACGGATATATGGATTCTGTGATGACCAACCCTAACAGATTTCGCTGTTCTCAGCAATACAAGGTGTAAAGACAACTCCAAAGGACTCATGATGGAGAGAGCTATCTACATCCAGAGAAAGAACTATGGAGTCTGAATGCAAATTAAGGCACACTTTATGCTCACCTTTTTTCCCTCTTTTTTTCTCTTTTGTTTTGGTCTTTGTTTTCTTTTTGGTTTTGTTTCTTCTTTCTCGTGATTCATTCCATGGGTCATAATTCCTCTTAATAACTTGACTATTGTGTAAATAAGTTCAATGTTAAGTTATATATAGAAGATATATCAGATTCCATGCCATCTTGGGAAGGGAGGGGAGGAAGGGGGGAAGAAAATCTGGAACTCAAAGTTATGTGGAACTGAGCGTTGTAAACTAAAAATTAAAAATCTTAATTATAAAAAAAAGAAATAATTTAAACCTTTGACAAAGTTACAGATACAAAATAAGCCCACATAAATCATATCAGCATTTCTATATATTACTAACAAAGCTCATCAGCAAGAGATGAAAGAGAAACTTCATTTAGAATTATTACAGACAATATAAAATATTTGGGAGTCTTCTTGCCAAGACAAACCCAGGAACTATATGAGCACAGTTACAAACCACTTTTCACACAAATAATGTCACATCTAATCAATTGGAAAAATATCAACTGCTCATGGATAGGCTAAGCGAATATTATAAAAATGACAATTCTACCTAAATTAATTTACTATTCAGTGCCATACCAATCAAACTACCAAAAATTATTTTGTGGAACTAGAAAAAATAATAAGAAAATTCATCTGGAAGAACAAAAGGACAAGAATATCAATGGAATTAATGAAAAAAAAACTTCAAAGTAAAGTGGCCAAGCCATACCAGATCTGAAACTATATCACAAAGCAGCAATCATCAAAACTACTTGGTACTGGCTATACAGATAGAAGCATATTATTTTCACTTTTTTATTTATTTTTGTGGCTTTTCCCTTTTGTTATATTTCTTCTTTCATAACATGACTAACATGGAAATATGTTTCCATGATTGCACATGTATAACCTATATCAGATTGCTTGCTGTCTTGGGGAGGGGGGAGGGAAAGGAGGGAGGAAGTACTTGGTACTTTATTTTATGTTGTATCAATTTGTTTTTAAATTATAAGGCTGCCAGGAAGAGTTGACTCTTTACAGGAAATATGCTGCCTGGCGTCGTTAACAGCGGGTGGTTCTACAATGTGGTGAAAGCGCCTATCTGTCAGGGTGGGAGTGTCAGTGATTAATGCTTGCCATGTTTGTGTGACCAAAGAAAAGAGCGGAATAAGAAGAGGCCCCAGTCAAATGCCTTCAAACATCAGGTGGGGCTGGGAGAAGCTGCCCACAACTGAAAGCCGACCCTCTGGCTCCCTCCACAAATGGTTAGAAGTTTGAACTTGGCACGTACTCCAATATCGCACTTTCTTTGAGAATCACCTCATGGGCCCTTTTCCCAGCACATCCCAGAAATAGGAAGAAGTGCCCCTTACCTAAGAGACTTAGACAGACAGACAGGCAGAGAGAGAGACAGAGACAGAGAAGCAGAGCCAAGGAAACAGCAGAGAAAATAACCAAAACAATGTAAATGGAAAGAACCACCACAAAACAATCCAGAGTGAATATCATAAAATAAAAATTAACAACTGTGGCCCCAAAGAAGAGAACATAGAAGACTCCATCCTTCCTCTCTCCTTTGCAGAGACTGGGGGTGGCAGGATACACAAGGTAGAGCACTTTATATTTTCAGATGTTTGTATGTATTGATTGATTTTGCTGATTTTCCTCTTGTTCCTCTTTTGTCTTTTTTTTTAAGTTCTTTCTTATAAGGAATGGCTCTCTTTTGTAGAACAGTGAATAATGACTGAGACCAAGGATCCAACTTCCACTGAGAGAGATCAGGGAATAGGAGGAAACTCCCAGGACTTACTGGCTAAGAAATAGAGTGGTGGATCAGTGGAGTAGATTAGATACACAAGACAGAGTAGTCAATGACTATGGTAATTTACTGTTTCATAAATTCAAAGACTCCAACTTCTGGGATAAGAACTCACTATTTGACAAAAACTGCTGGGAAAACTGGAAAATAGTATAGCCTCAGAAACTTGGCATAGATCAACCTCTCACACTGTATACCAAGATAATGTAAAAATGGGTACATGATTTATACAGAAAGAGTGATACCACAAGCAAAGAGAGTGAAGAATAGTTTCCCTGTCAGATCTATGGGAAGGGAAGTACTTATGACCAATCAAGAGATAGAGAACATTATAAAATGCAAAATGGATAATTTTGATTACATTAAATTAAAAAGATTTTTTCACAAACAAAATCAATGCAACCAAGATTAGAAGGGAAGCAGGAACCTTGGAAACAATTTTTATAATCAATGTTTCTGATAAAGGCTTCATTTCTCAAACATATAGAGAACTGAGTCAAATTTATAAGAATGCAAGTCATTCCCCAGTTTATAAATGGTCAAAGGATATGAACAGGCAGTTTTCAAATGAAGAAATTAGAGCTACCTATAGTCATATGAAAAAATGTTCTAAATCACTATTGATTAAAGGAATGCAAATTAAAACAACTCTGAGGTATCACCTCACATGTATCAGATTAGCTAATATGACAGAAAAATAAAACTATAATTGTTGGAGACAATGTGGGAAAATTGGGACACTGATACACTGCTGGAGATGTGAACTGCTCCAATCATTTTGGAGAACAATTTGGAACTATGCCCAAAGGGCAATCAAAATGTGCACACTCTTGGGTCCAGCAATACCACTGCTAGATCTGTATCCCAAAGAGGTCATAAAAAAGGGAAAAGGACCTACATGTACCAAAATATTTATAGCAGCTTCTTCTGTGGTGGCAAAGAATTGGAAATTAGGGGAATACTCAACGATTTGGGAATAGCTGAACAAGTTGTGGTTTTTGAATATAATGGAATGCTGTTGTGCTATAAGAAATGATGAGCAAGTGGATTTCAGAGAAACCTGGAAAGACTTACATGAACTAATATTGAATGAAGTGAACACTGTCCACAGTAACAGTGACACTGTGCAATGATCAGCTATGACTGATTAGCTCTTCCCAGCAAAACAATGATCCAAGACAATTACAAAAGACTCATGATTGAAAATGCTATCCACATCCAGAAAAAGAACTATGGGGTCTGAATACAGATAGAAGCATATTATTTTCACTTTTTTGTTTATTTTTGTGGCTTTTCCCTTTTGTTATGTTTCTTCTTTCATAACATGACTAACATGGAAATATGTTTCCATGATTGCACATGTATAACCTATATCAGATTGCTTTCTGTCTTGGGGAGGGAGGAGGGAAAGGAGGGAGGAAGAAAAATTCGGAACTCAAAATTTTATCAAACTGAATGCAGAAAACTATCTTTACATGTAATTGAAAAATAAAATATTATTTACAAAATAGGAGAGAGTTGGCAATGAAGCATTAATCTTTTTTTTCATTTTTTATTTAGTTTTCAGCATTGATTTTCACAAGAGTTTGAATTAGAAATTTTCTCCCCATTTCTACTCTCCCCCCAACTCCAAGATGGCATATATTCTGGTTGTGCTTTTCCCCAGTCAGCCCTCCCTTCTGTCACCCCACTCCCCTCCTATCCCCTTTTCCCTTCCATTCTTGTAGGGCAAGATAAATTTCTACGCCCCATTGCCTGTGTATCTTATTTTCTAGTTGCATGCAAAAACTTTTTTTTTTGTTTTTGAACATCTGTTTTTAAAACTTTGAGTTCCAAATTCTCTCCCCTCTTCCCTTCCCACTCACCCTCCCTAAGAAGTCAAGCAATTCAACATAGGCCACATGCGTATCATTATGTATAACCCTACCACAATACTCATGTTGTGAAAGACTGACTATATTTTGTTCCTTCCTAACCTATCCCCCTTTACTGAATTTTCTCCCTTGGCCCTGTCCCCTTTCGAAAGTGTTTGTTTTTGATTTCCTCCACCCCCATCTGCCCTCCCTTCTATCATCCCCCCTTTCTTTAACTTCCTCCTTTTTTCCTGTAGAGTAAGATACCCAAATGAGTACGTGTGGTATTCCCTCCTCAGGTCAAATTTGATGAGAGCAACATTCACTCATTCCTCCTCACCTGCCTTCTCTTCCTACAGAACTGCTTCTTCTTGCCACTTTTATGCGAGATAATTTACCCCATTCTATTTCTCCCTATCTCCCTCTCTCAATATATTCCTGTCTCATCCCTTAATTTGATTTTATTTATTTTAGCTATCTTCCCTTCATCCTCAACTCACCCTTTGCCTGCTCTCTCTCTCTCTCTCTCTTCCCACATGCAAATATATATATATATACACATACATACACACTCACATATACATATATATACATAAAGATATATATATAATATATGTATATATGTATATATATATATATATATATATATGTATATATATATATATAGATGCACATTCCCTTCAGCTACCCTAATACTGAGGTCTCATGAATCATACACATCATCTTTCCATGTAGGAATGTAAACAAAACAGTTCAACTTTAGTAAGTTCCTTGCAATTTCTTTTTCTTGTTCTTTTTCTTGATTACCTTTTCATGCTTCTCTTGATTCTTGTGTTTGAAAATCAAATTTTCTATTGAGCTCTGGTCTTTTCACTGAGAAAGCTTGAAAGTCATCTATTTTATTAAAAATCCATATTTTGCCTTGGAGCATGATACTCAGTTTTGCTGGGTAGGTGATTCTTGGTTTTAATCCTAGCTCCATTGACCTCCAGAATATCGTATTCCAAGGCTTCGCTCTCTTAATGTAGAAGCTGCTAGATCTTGGGTTATTCTGATTGTGTTTCCACAATACTCAAATTGTTTCTTTCTGGCTTCTTGCAGTATTTTCTCCTTGATCTGGGAGCTCTGGAATTTGGCAACAATATTCCTAGGAGATTTCTTTTCGGGATCTATTTGAGGAGGCGATTGGTGAATTCTTTCAATTTCTATTTTGCCCTGTGGCTCTAGAATATCAGGGCAGTTCTCCCTGATAATTTCTCAAAAGATGATATCTAGGCTCTTTTTTTGATCATGGCTTTCAGGTAGTCCAATAATTTTTAACTTATCTCTCTTGGATCAATTTTCCAGGTCAGTGGTTTTTCCAGTGAGATATTTCACATTGTCTTCCATTTTTTCATTCCTTTGGTTCTATTTTGTAATATCTTGATTTCTCATCAAGTCACTAGCTTCCACTTTCTCCAGTCTAATTGTTAAGGTAGTATTTTCTTCAGTGGTCTTTTGGACCTCCTTTTCCATTTGGCTAATTCTGCCTTTCAAGGCATTCTTCTCCTTATTGGCTTTTTGGAGCTCTTTTGCCATTTGAGTTAGTCTATTTTTAAGGTGTTGTTTTCTTCAGCATATTTTTCAGTATTTTTTTGGGTCTCCTTTAGCAAGTCATTGACTTGTTTTTCATGTTTTTCTCACATCCTTCTCATTTCTCTTCCCAATTTTACCTCTACTTCTCTAACCTGCTTTTCCAAATCCATTTTGAGCTCTTCCATGGCCTGAAACCAGTTCATGTTTTTCTTGGAGGCTTTTGTTTTAGGCTCTTTGACTTTGTTGACTTCTTCTGGCTGTATGTTTTGGTCTTCTTTGTCACCAAAGAAAAATTCCAGAGTCTGAGACTGAATCTTGGTGCATTTTTGCTGCCTGACCATATTCCCAGCCAACTAACTTGACCCTTGAGTTTTTCAGCCGGGTATGACTGCTTGTAGACTTAAGAGAACTATGTTCCAAGCCTGGGGGGATGCGCCAGCTCTGCCACAGCAGCACTCCTCCTTCCCCAAGAACCCCCAACCCGGACTGGACTTAGATCTTCAGCAGGCTCTGCACTCCTGCTCTGATCTGCCACTTAATTCCTCCCACCAGGTGTGCCTGTGGCCAGAAGCAACTGCAGCTGTAGTCCTATAGCTGCCCCACCTCCTCTGCCCCCAGGGTGGTAGCCGAACTGTGAACTCCTTCCATTCCTTCAGCTTTTCCCATTAACCTTCTCTGTTGTTTTTGGTGTTTGTGGGTTGAGAACTCTGGTAACTGCTGCAGCTCACTGATTCAGGGTGCTAGGGCCTGCTCCACCTGGCTCCTGGTCTGGTTGGTCTGCACCATGCACACTGGACTCCACTCTGCTCCACTCTGCTCTGCTCCCAGCTCCATGCAGGATAGATCTCACCCAGAGACCATCCAGGCTGTCCTGGGCTGGAGCCCTGCTTCCCTCTGCTATTTTCTGGGTTCTGCAGTTCTAGAATTGGTTCAGAGCCATTTTTATAGGTTTTTGGAGGGGCTCAGTGGGGAGCTCACGCTAGTCCCTACTTTCCAGCTGCCAGTTTGGCTCCGACCCCTTCTATCAATGAAGTATAAATCTTACTACAGCTGAATAAGGGTGATTATCTTTCTTAATATTTTATAAATTTTTGAGATACTTTTAAAATATGTAATGACCCATATTACAATGTCAAAAGTATATATTACGAGTGTTATTATACAAACATTTGTTGACTTCAACATGTTTTTCCCATTCCACATCAATTTCAGGATGCCAATAAGTATTTTAATATATTCAATCATTACCTTCTCCTTGACAACTTTTTTTTTCAAAGGGCAGAAATTAAGGTCTTTATTTCAGAATCTGAGTTATGGTTGACCCCTTTACTGAGTGCCAATGGTCACTTGCCACACTCGTACCAAGTTGTCTGTGTATCCAGCAAAGAGAGTCTGGCCATCAGCAGACCAGGCTGAGGAGGTGCACAGGGGAGGGTGGGCCTTGCTGCTGGTGCTGATCACTTCTTGCTTAAGCTCATCCACAATAATTTTGCCCTGCAGGTCCCAGATCTTGATGTTGGGCCCAGTGGCAGCACAGAGCCAGTAGCGATTGGGGCTGAAGCAGAGGGCGTTGATTATGTCACCACCATCCAGAGTATAGAGGTGACTGCCCTCATTGAGGTCCCACAGCATGGCCTGACCATCCTTGCCTCCAGAGGCACATAGAGAGCCATCAGAAGAGATTGTAATTGTGTTTAGATAGCCTGTGTGGCCAATGTGGTTTGTCTTCACTTTGCAGTTGACCAAGTTCCAGACCTTGACCAGTTTGTCCCAGCCACAGGAGACAATGATGGGGTTGCTGCTGTTGGGTGAAAAACGGACACAAGACACCCATTCTGAGTTGCTCTCATCCTGCACAGTGTATTTAAAGACACCCAGGGTGTTCCACAGCTTGATAGTCTTATCCTGGGAACCAGAGACAATGGGGCAGTTGTCGGAAGAGAAGGCTACACTCAGCACATCCTTGGTGTGACCAACAAAGTGCCTGGCAGTAGTACGAGTTGTGAGATCCCACAGCCTTAGTGTGCCATCCCAGGAGCTTGAGAGTGCAAACTGGCCATCAGAAAATGACCACATCACTAACAAAATGGGAATGATCCCTGAGGACATGCTGGGGGATCCCATAGTTTGTCTCATCTCTGGTAAGCTTCCACATGATAATGGTCTTATCTCAGGAGACTGACAGGATCATGTCAGGGAACTGGGGAGTCATGGCAATCTGGGTCACCCAGCCATTGTGGCCTTTAATGGTACCCCAAAGGTCAGCTGTTCAGTCATGATGACGAGACCTCGGTGGATTGCTCCAGGAGGAAGGATGGATCCAGATTGCATGGAGAGAGACCAGCTGGCCCTCCCTCATGTGAGCAGCCTGGCAAGAAAAGAGAGGTCTCCTTGATATCTTTATGCTTGATATATCTGGTCTGGAGAAGATCAAGATAGTTGCATGTAACACTTTCATGCATTGCTTAAATGTGACCTCTGGATTAAAGTCTAAAGTCATCAAATCTCTATCATTTTAGTCACATTTTGAAACTTTTACACTTATCAAGTCAAAATGGCATTTTGATCACATTGGAGTAGTATTCCACAAGATGAAAGGATTATTTAATGTACTTTCCAGTTAAGCTATATAGTTTGATATTATCCATGGTCACAAAGTAATAAATAAGATGTTTTGGTTTAGCTCCCTCTTTAATTTGGAAGCAATATTTAGTTCTATTTAGGAGAGATGATATTGGACTTAAAGCTAAACAGAGTCACAATGGACATAAACCACATCCCTGACAAATGACATGTTTTAAAGTAATTGTTCTTGATATTACTGTTAGTGTCATCTTTCAAATAGATAAAGATTTTTCCATGTGAATATTACATATTCTAATACTGTCAACATACTCGGGTCTATTATAATTATCTCTATATTTCATTTCTTTAAATTTAGTTCATCATTACCGTGTGTTGAAATCTTTATGATCTTGATTTTGACATTCGATTTATTAGTTATTAATTTTAGCTTCATCACTCATAAATTTCATAACCATGGCTTTTATGCATTTATCCAAGTTACCAACAGAATCATAGTGTCATAGATTTGGATATAGAAGTGAATGTACAAGCTACTAAGTCCAGTCCCCTTATTTTATAGGTAAGGAAACCAAAGCCCAGAAAAGTTAGATGTCTTGCCCAGGGTCAAACAGAAAATAACTGTCTGAAGCAGAATTCAAACCCAGGTCTTCCTATCTCTCATGCCAGAGGTCCATCTTCTATACCTTACTGCCATTACCACTAAAGAAAAAAATTTCTTTAGAATCAGGTCAAGAGCAAACCTTTCTGTTCCTCCACTACAGACCTTACTCAGCCTGACCTCAATCTACTGATCAATATTCTTTCAGTTTGGTCAGCCAACAAATACCAAAGGAATCTATGCAATCATCTCATCTACATCTCATGATTTTGGCCCTAGGAACAGAGTGGGAAACAATTGTCAAAAGCCTTGCAGAAATCCATGAGTGCTATATTTGTTCCACTCTTTTGATCTATCAGCAGAGTAATTTTGGGAAATAATGGGAACTTTGAGCAGTTTGGTAACATGGAGGATCCTGTGTTGAACCAGAGTCAAGAAGAGATGAGTTTGAATCTTGCCATAGACACTATGGGATCCTGAGCAAATTGTTTAACTCCTGTCAACCATGATTCCCTTAATTATAAAACAGATAATATCAGTACCATGCTTCACTTCACAGTGTGGTTGTGAGGACCAAATGATTATTTATGTGTGTGTGTATATATATATATATGTATATATATGTATATGTATATATATGTATATGTATATGAATATATGTGTGTGTATACATATATACGTATACATATATATATATATGTATACGTATATATGTAAAATACTTTGCAAAGCTTAAAGCATTGTATAAATATTATCTGTTATTAATAGGAAATTATCATCTGCCATGAGTTGTTCTTGATGAATTCATGCTGGCCCATAGTTATTATCGTTTTAGTAGGATTTTACAGATTTATCAAAAATCATTTTCGAGCTCACCGATCTATACTTATGCCTTTGTGTCCTTTCCCGTCAAAAAAAAAATGATACCATGAAGGCCTGCATCTAGCCTGGCAGCACCTCTCTTATTAAACATGATTCTTCAAACAACACTGAAAGCAGTTTAGCAATTGTATTTAGATGTTCTTTTAGAACCTAGAGAAGTTCTATAGCAACAGGTGGATGCGTAGAGAGCAGCATCTATCGTTTTTGGCCTCAAAATTATTACTTATTTGTAGGGAAAACAGAAGCAAAATAGGAATTCAGTAGTTCAGGCTTCTTTTTGTTGTCTGTTATCATTGTTTTATCTACCCTCATTAAGGATCCTGGTCTTTCTTTGACCTTCCTCTTGTCTTCAAAGTAGTTTTTTTTTTTTAAGGCCACTTTGGGGGGTGAAGCCGAAATGGCCACGTGAAAACCGCATCTTACCAGAGTTCTCTCACAAGTTCTGTCAGATTCCTATAAAAAGTGAATCTGAGGAGATTTGAGAGAGTTAACAGCTGTGAGCAGTCTGAGTGAGGCAAATTTCCAAGCCAGGAGAGTCCAAAAGGCCGAGGGGATGAATCTGTAGGCTGGGAGAGTGTTCAGTGTGCAGAGCTGCTCCAGACAGCACCAAAGCGGAAGCTGCTGCAGAAACCAAGGTGCAAGACAGGCTGGGAGAAAGCTGGGTGCCCAAAAACAGCAGAGATCCTTAGGCCTCCCAACACAGGACGGCAGTTGGTGGAAGCGAGAAGATGCAGCAGCACAATGCCACCGGCCTTGAGACATCAACTCCTGAGGTTTGCAGCCCAAAGGTATGAAACAAGTCTTCTTGAACTTCCAGGAGACATAATGGCCAGGTAAATGGCTCTAATCCCACCCCACCCCCCAACTCAGAGAATTCCTTGGGAAAAAATGCTGGAACAGAGGAGACAGAAGTGGGACTTCAGTGGCTGAGCTGTGGGAGTTCCTGAGTCCCAGAGGGGCAGAGCCAGCAGGGGTCAACACCAGGAGTCCAGATGTACACTTGCACCCCTAGGGGAAGTGGCAGACACCAGCACAAAGGAAAAAACAGCTGAGGCCATTGCTGAGGAGCAACAGTGCTGGAGAGCAGCCCCAGGGAAAGAGGAGTCTTCAGGCAGCCAGACCCCTCCCGCACACCCCAGGAAACTGAAGGCACACACAAAGCCAGTAAATAGACCCACAATCCCGAGAATGAGAAACCTGGGACAGAGATCCCTGGGCTCCAAAAGCAGAAATCCACCGAAAAGCCAGGAAAAAGCTAACCAACATGAAGAAGAACATGAAAAAACTGAGGACCATGGATACATTTAGTGGAGACAGGGATGATCAAAATGCCAATTTGGAAGGGGATAGCATTGACACTATACCTACACCTGATACCTCAAAAGAGAATATGAACTGGTCTCAAGCCCAAAAAGCATTACTGGAAGAGCTAAAGGAGGATTTTAAAAACCAAATTAGGGAGGTAAAAGAAAATACGGAAAAAATGGAAAAAATAAAATCACTGATGAAATCAAGGCTTTAAAAAATAAGATCAGTGATTCAAAGTTACTGCAGATACTATAAAATACTTGGGAGTCTATTTGCCAAGACAAACCGAGGGCCTATATGAACATAACTATGAAATACTTTTCATGTGAATAAAGTCAGATCTGAATAAATGGAAAAATATCAGTTGCTCATGGTTAGGCCGAGCTAATATAACAAAAATGTCAATTTTACCTAAATTAATCTATCTATTCAGTGCCATACCAAACTACCAAAAATTATTTTATGGAGCTGGATAAAATTGTAACAAAATTCATCTGGAAAAACAAGAGGTCTAGACTATCTAGGGTATTAATGAAAAGAAATGCTAGAGAAGGTAGCCTAGCCATACCAGATATTAAACTGTACTACAGAGCAGCAGTCATCAAAACTACCTGGCACTGGCTAAGAAACAGGGGTGTGGATCAGTGGATAGGATAGGAATACAAGATGGAGAAGTCAACAACTATAGCAATCTACTCTTTGATAAAGCCAAAGAGGCCAGCTTCTGGGCTAATAATTCACTATTTCACAAAAACTGTTGGGAAAATTGGAAAATGGTAGGGCAGAAACTGGGCATAGACCAATATCTTACACCATATACCAAAAAAAAGCCAAAATGCATTCATGATTTAGGAATAAAGGCTGATACTATAAGTAATTTGGGAGAGCAAGGAATAGTTTACTTATAAGATTTATGGAAAAGAATTCATGACCCAACAAGAGATAGAGAGCATTACAAAATGCAAAATGGATAATTTTGATTACAATAAATTGAAATGTTTTTGTACAAAAAAAGCCAATGCAACAAAAATTAGGAGGGAAGCATAAAATTGGGAGAAAATCTTTACAACTAGTACCTCTGATTAAGGCCTCATTTCCAAAATATACAGGGAACTGAG
The DNA here is from genome assembly GCF_011100635.1 of Trichosurus vulpecula. Classification (NCBI taxonomy): domain Eukaryota; kingdom Metazoa; phylum Chordata; class Mammalia; order Diprotodontia; family Phalangeridae; genus Trichosurus; species Trichosurus vulpecula. The sequence goes on along the minus strand of NC_050577.1, from coordinate 214,678,352 downwards.
CCAAATATATAGGAATACAAGCCATTCCCCGATTGAGAAATGGTCAAAGCATATGAACAGGCAGTTTTCAGAGGAAGAAATTAAAGCTATCTATAGGCATACGAAAAAATGCTCTAAATCACTACTGATTAGAAAAATGCAAATCAAAACAACTCTTAGATACCACATCTCTCCTGTCAGATTGGCTAAAATAACAAAACAGGAAAACAATAAATGCTGGAGAGGATGTGGGAAAATTGGAAGATTGTTGCATTGCTGGTGGAGTTGTGAGATGATCCAGCCATTTTGGAGAGTAATTTGGAACTATGCCCAAAGCGCCACATGAATGTTCGTACCCTTTGACCCAGCAATACCACTTCTAGGGTTGTATCCCAAAGAAATCACACAAGCGGGAAAAGGACCAATATGTACAAGGATATTTATAGCAGCTCTTTTTGTGGTAGCCAAGAATTGGAAATCAAAGGGACCCCCATGAATTGGGGAATGGCTGAACAAGCTGTGGTATATAAAGGTAATGGAATACCATTGTGCCATAAGAAATGGGGATGATACGGACTTTGTAACAACCTGGAAAAACCTACACAACATAATGCTGAGCAAGGGGAGCAGAACCAGGAGAACATTATACACAACCATAGATATATGGATTCTGTGAGGACCAACCCTGACAGATTTCAGTCTTCTCAGCAACACAAGGTGCAGGCACAACTCCAAAGGACTCACAATGGAGAATGCTATCTACATCCAGAGAAAGAACTATGAAGTTTGAATGCAGATTGAGTTATACTTCATGCTTGCCTTTTTCTCTTCTCTTTTGTTTTTGATTTTGGGTTGTTTTTTTTTTTTGTTTGTTTGTTTTGGTTCTGTTTCTTCGTTCTCATGACTCATTCCATTGGTCATAATTCTTCTCCGCAACTTGAGTAGTGTATAAATTAATTCAATGCAAAGTTATTCGTGGTAGTTATATGAGATTCCATGCCATCTTGGGGAAGGAGGGGGGAGGGAGGGGAGAAAATCTGGAACTCAAAATTATGTAGTACCGTCTGTTGTAAACTAAAAATAAAAATAAATATTTAAAAAATAAGATCAGTGAAATGGCTATGGAGATTCAGGATCTAAGCAGAGAAAATGACACCCTGAAAGGTAAAATCAACCAATTGGAAAAGGAGACTCAAAAGCAAAATGAAAACAGCAACTCATTAAAAATTACAATTGAGCAAGTGGAAGCTAATGACTTTATGTGGCATCAAGAAGTAGCCAAACAAAATGTAAGGAATTAAAAAATAGAAAAAAATGTGAACTATCTGATTGGAAAAACAACTGACCTGGAAAATAGATCCAGGAGAGACAATTTAAGAATTATTGGTCTACCGGAACTCCATGATGAAAAAAAGAGCCTTGACAGTATCTTCGAAGACATTATCAAAGATAACTGCCCAGAGGTCCTAGAACCAGAGGGCAAAATAGTCATTGAAGGAATCCACCGAACACCCCCTGAAAGAGATCCCAAATTGAAAACACCAAGAAATATTATAGGCAAATTTCAGAATTACAAAGTCAAGGAGAAAATACTGCAAGCAGCCAAAAAGAAACAATTCAAATATTGTGGAACTACATTCAGGATCACGCAGGATCTCTCAGCTTCTACATTAAATGACAGGAGAAACTGGAATATGATATTCCAAAGGGCAAAGGAGCTGGGACTACAGCCAAGAATCAACTACTCAGCAACACTGAGCATAATTTTTCAGGCAAGGAGATGGACATTCAACGAAATAAGGGAATTGTAGACTTTCCTGAAGAAAAGGCCAGAACTCAATGGAAAATTTGATCTTCAAATACAAAACTCAAGAGAGACATAAAAAGGTAAATGGGGAAAAACACCCACAAACCTTATTAATCAATAAGAGCAAATTATTTAAATCGTTATATAGGGTTATATCATCTTATGTATGCAATATATATACATACATATATATATATATATATATATATATATATATATATATATATATGTCAATCTTGAGAATAGTACAGGTATTACAACAATTGAAAGGGATACACATAGACTGTGAATGTCTGTATAAAATAACTGATATGAGGATAAATAACATAATTCAGAGATGTAAAGGGAGGGTTATGGGAAAGGGGTAAGGAGGTAATAGAAAAGGGTAAGTTACATCAAATGAAGAGGCACAAAAACACATTATAATAGAGGGAAAGAAGGGAAAGAAGAGCAGTATTTGAGCTTTACTGTCATCAGATCTGGTTCAAGAAGAGAATAACATACCCTGATAACTATATAAATCTAATTTGTCCTACAGGCAGTAGGAGGGGAAAAGGGGAAAAAGGGAGAGGGGTGCTAAGAAGGGAGGGAAGAAGTAGCAAGTGGAAAACGGTAAGATAAGGGAGGGGAATCAAGACAGAGGGTAAACTGAGGAAGGCGGCACTAAAAACAAAACTTTGTTGAGGAGTGGTAGGGGAAAGGGAGAAATAAAAGCATAAACGGGGGAAATAGGATGGAGGAAAAGACATAGATAGAAATCATAACTGTGAATGTGAATGGGATAAACTCTCCCATAAAAAGGAAGCAGATAGAAGAATGGATTAAAAACCATAATCCTACAATATGCTGTTTACAAGAAACACATTTGAAACAGGGGGATACACACAGGGTAAAGGTAAAAGGCTGGAGTAAAATATATTGTGCTTCAGCTAAAGGAAAAAAGCAGGTGTAGCAATAGTAATCTCAGACAAAGCAAAAGTAAAGATAGATTTAATTAAAAGACATAAGGAAGGACACTACATCCTGCTAAAAGGCACCATAAATAATGAAGCATTATCATTGTTTAACATATATGTACCAAGTGGAATGGCATGCAAATTCTTAGAGGAGAGGTTAAGGGAGTTACAGGAAGAAATAGACAGCAAAACTATAATATTGGGAAACCTCAACCTCCCCCTCTCTGAACTTGATAAATCTAACCTCAAAATAAATAAGAAAAAAGTTAAGGAGGTGAACAGAATTTTAGAAAAGGCAGGTATGATAGACCTCTGGAGAAAACTGAATGAGGATAAAAAGGAATATACTTTTGTTCCAGTGGTACATGACACATACTCAAAAACTGATCATGTACTAGGGCATAAAAACCTCACAATCCAGTACAGAAAGGCAGAAGTAGTCAAAGCATACTTTTCAGATCATGATGCAATAAAAATGATTTGTAATAAAGAACCATGGAAAAATAAGCTAAAAATTAATTGGAAACTAAATAATCTAATTCTAAAGAATGAGTGGGCCAAAGAACAAATCAAAGAAACAATTAATAACTTCATTCAAGAGAATGACAATAATGAGACAATATACCAAAACTTATGGGATGCAGCAAAAGCAGTTCTTAGGGGAAGTTTTATATCTCTAAATGCTTCCATGAATAAAATAGAGAAAAGGAGATCAATGAATTGGCAATGCAACTGAAAAAGCTAGAAAAAGGACAAATTGAAAATCCCCAATTAAATGCCAAATTAGAAATACTGAAAATCAAAGGAGAGACTAATAAAATTGAAACCAAGAAAATTATTGAAGTAATAAATAAAACCAAGAGTTGGTTTTGTGAAAAAGCCAATAATGTTGATAAACCTTTGGTCAATTTGATTTAAAAAAAGGAAAAAAAAATCAAATTACCACTATCAAAAATGAAAAGAGTGAATTCACCTCTAATGAGGAGGAAATCAAAACAATAATTAGGAATTATTTTGACCAATTGTATGTCCATAAATTTGACAGCCTTAGGGATATGGATGAATATCTACAAAATCATAAATTGCCCAGGTTAACAGAAGAGGAAGTAAAATTTCTAAATAACCCCATCTCAGAAAAAGAAATTGAGCAAGCCATCAACAAACTCCCTAGAAAAAAATCTCCGGGGCCAGATGGTTTTGCATGTGAATTTTATCAAACATTTAAAGAACAATTAATTCCTATACTTTATAGACTATTTGGGGAAATAGGTGAAGAAGGAGTCCTACCAAATCCTTTTTATGACACAAATAATGTACTATTACTCAAACCAGGTCGACTCAAAACAGAGAAAGAAAATTATAGACCAATTTCCCTAATGAATATTGATGTAAACATTTTAAATAAAATATTAGCAAAAAGATTGCAGCAACTTATCATGAGAATAATACACTATGACCAAAAAGGATTTATTCCAGAAATGCAAGGCTGGTTCAACATTAGGAAAACTATTAGCATAATTGATCATATCAACAACAAACAAAGAAAAACCATATGATCATCTCAATAGATGCAGGAAAAGCCTTTGACAAAATACAACACCCATTCCTATTAAAAAAAAACACTAGAAAGCATAGTAATAAATGGAGGCTTCCTTAAAATTATAAATAGCATCTATCTAAAACCATCAACAAACATTATTTGTAATGGAGATAAGCTAGATGCATTCCCAATAAGATCAGGGGTGAAACAAGGATGTCCGTTATCAGCCCTGCTATTCAATTTGGTACTAGAAATTTTAGCTGTAGCAATAAGAGAAGAAAAAAAATTGAAAGAATTAGAATAGGCAAAGAAGAAACTAAATTATCACTTTTTGCAGATGATATGATGATTTATCTAGAGAATCCTAGAGAATCAAGTAAAAAACTATTTGAAATAATAAGCAACTTTAGCAAAGTTGCCAGATAGAAAATAAACCTACATAAATCCTCAGCATTCCTATACATTACTAACAAAGCCCAACAGCAAGAGATAGAAAGAGAAATTCCATTCAAAGTTACTGTAGACATGATAAAATATTTGGGAATCTATCTGCCACGACAAACCCAGGTACTATATGAACATAATTATGAAACACTTTTCAAGCGAATAAAGTCAGATCTAAATAAATGGAAAAAATATCAGCTGCTCATGGTTAGGCCAAGCTAATATAATAAAATGACAATTTTCCCTAAATTAATTTATCTATTCAGTACCATAGCAATTGAACTACCAAAAATAATTTTACAGAGCTGGATAAAATAATAACAAAACTCATCCGGAAGAACAACAGGGCTAGAATATCTAGAAATTCTAGGGAAGGTGGCCTAGCTGTACCAGATATTAAACTGTACTATAAAGCAGCAGTCATCAAAACTACTTGGTACTGGCTAAGAAACAGAGTGGTGGATCAGTGGAATAGGACAAGGTACACAAGATGGAGAAGTCAAGAACTATACCAATCTACTCTTTGATAAACCCAAAGAATACAGCTTCTGGGCTAAGAAATCACTATTTCACAAAAACTTCTGGGAAAATTGGAAAATGGTAGGGCAAAAACTGGGCATATACCAATATCTTACACCCTATACCAAAATAAAGTCAAAATGGGTTCATGACTTAGGAATAAAGTCTGATATTATAAGCAATTTGGGACAACAAGGAATAGTTAATCTATCAGATTTATAGAAAAGCAAAGAATTCATGACACAACAAGAGATAGAGAGCATTACAAAATGCAAAATGGATAATTTTGATTATGTTAAATTGAAATGTTTTTGTATAAAAAAGCCAATGTAACAAAGATTAGGAGAGAATCAGAAAATTGGGAGAAAATCTTTACAACCAGTGTCTCTGATAAAGCCCTCATCCCTAAAATATACTGGGAACTGAGCCAAATATATAGGAATACAAATCATTCCCCAATTCCTATAGAATATCAACCCAGGAACTGTTTAGGTTTTGCCTTTATATCCCTAGAAACTAGTACATAGGGTCTAGATTTGTCATTTAATTGGAATAAAGATTTCCCACATGAGTAAATTCCCTCTATCACAGAAGATCAGTATTTTCTCTGAAAGTATGGCTTATACAGCACTGAGATGTTGAGCAACTCTCCAAGGAAGGAAGACATTGAACCCTCACTTACCTGACTCTATAATATCTGCCTGCTATACAGTAGGTACTTAATAGATGCCAAATGATTGATTTCTGTTATTATAAAATCCAAGTAACTTGATAAGATCCTTATGTAGCTCATTAATCTCAATGGACACTTCCTCCTTCTCTTTCTTGGCAATATTACTTGCAGCCCTGTCAAAACACTTTCATTTTTAAGAGTCTCCCCCCATTCCTCTTTTAGAGTCTCAGACCATCAAGTACCATCAATCTATCTCTGAACCCTTGGAATCCATTCCCTTAAGACTGTCCCAAATGTTTGCTCCCTCTTCCATTACCAGCTCTAAGACAGCATGAACATTACCTCCCAAGGCTCTGTCATTTCAGCTTCATCAACACTTTCCTCTTGCAGTGAAAGTAGTTTTTTTTTTTAAATAAGTACCTGGCCTCACCACTTACTAGCTCAGGGTGAAAAGCAGAAATTGCTCTAATTGAATGCTTGAAAATTTCACTGAGACAGAATTTAATTACATGTTAGAACTTTAGCTATGATATCCTATTCTCATAAAATGTTATTACTTTCCCTTTTTTAATGACCACAATTTATCAGAATCTTAAAAAACAACAGTATGCTGTGTACAGAAATAATACAGCCCCTGAAAAGCTGTTAATTCCAGGAGAGAAGGAAGCCAAATGAAGGCAAAACTAGATGTAGCAGAACAGTTCTGTCTATAGATAGGAATCTTGAGTTGGTAAGGCCTCCTACCTACTTACAAGGCAAAAAAAAAGTTGAAGTGGAGAAATTAAGGTCTCTAACTGGGGCTCAGGGGCTCCGAATGGGGAGCAAGCTGCTCATGTTGGAGGGGGTAGCACCTGACTGGATCATTGAATTCAATTCACTTTAATTTCATCCAATGCAATTTAAACACCTAAAGCACTTCCCACCCACTAGGAGCCTATATTCTAAGGGGGTAGGGGACTCATTTAATAAGCATTTATTAAGTCCTTACTATGTGACAGGCCAGGCACAGTACTAAGTGCTAGGGATACCAAAAAAAGACAGAAAAATGAAGCAATCCTTCCCCTCAAGGAGCTTACATTCTAATTGGGTAGACAATATAAAAACAACTGTGTATACGCAAGATACATACACAGTAGCTGAACAATAACCTTAGTTGGGAGAAGTGGAAAGAGTGATACAATATGTAGGCAGTTAGGTAAAGGCAAAATATTAAAAATAATCCTGGGGTAGGGAGAGAGAGCCAAAAGCTGAGGCAATCATGACATGATGCCTGAATGGAACCTTGAACAGAACTGGAGAGTTGAAGTGATAGAGGGGAGGAGAGAGAACGTGCCAGGTATGAAGAAAAGCCTGTGCAACATCACCAAGATGGAGTTAAGGAGGGCACCTTCTCATTTTCCTGGACCCCTGGTATTCCTTGACTTTGTCATCCTCTCCAGAAGCTCATTTTCTTGCAAGACCACATCAGCTAAAGCATTCACTTCCCCATGCCCCCTGGACCTTTCCCTCCCTCTGAATGGAAAGAACGGAGTGCCACCCAGGGCAGCTATTTCCCATCAGGCTGCACTCCCATGGGCTTCATCATGCCATCTCATTAGGTAAGAATCAAAAAGTTGAGAAGGGAGTAAATTCTAGGCATAGGGAACAACATGAGCAAATTTATAGAGGAAATAAAGCAAAAGTTATGTCCATGAGGAAGGGAGTAGTTTAACTTGGTTAGAACATGGTGTTCAGGGAGGAGCTCAATATGAAATAAGTTTGGAAAACGTGGCTTGGTACCAGATGATAAGAGCTATTTAGCAGAAAAGCCCTAACCTGAACTCATATTAGCAGAATCTAAGACCCTTGAAGGGAAGCATTGTTTTATCTTAATCCTTGTATCTACAGTGCCTGGCACAAAAAAGAAGTCAGAGGATCTGGGTTCAAGTCCCAACTCTATGATTTATGTTCTATGCAACCTAGAGCAAGTCACCTAACTCTTTGGGACTTCATTCCTTCATCTACAAACTATAGCAGTTGATTTAGATGGCATGTGAGGTCCCTCCTAGTTCTTAATCTACTAATTATGATCTAGAGACACCTAATAAATATCTCTTAAACTGAATGTTATGGCACAAACATTCAACAAGTATTTATTAAGCACTAATTATATACCAAAAATCATGCTAAATGCTGAAATACAAAAAGGGTCTCTACCTTATATTCTAAAGGAGAAGCAAATGTGTTTATAGAAATATATGTATATATATACATATATAATATTATATGTATGCATGTGTATACACACACAATAAATGCAAATACAAAGTTCTTTGCCTTTAAGATTCTATCCTTTCCACAAGGATCCTTGTATTACTGAGGGCAGAAAAATTTCCTTTCTTTTTTTAAATGAAAGAGTTATGTCAACTACTGGAGGCTGTAAGGTATTATTCTTTTCAAAATGAACACTTTGATACTACAAAGGATTGGTAAAAAGACATTTGGCTAAACAAAAATTTAAAATCTGTATATAAAAACATAACTTTTCGATGGATTTAAGCAGTTTGGAACAGAAAATTAACTGTGACATAAATATGAAGATTAAAATCACCTTGTGAAAATGTATGATGATGTCCTGTTTGTACACGTACTGTTTAATCATATAAAGGGAAAGAAAAATTTTATTATTAAGAACTGGGAAAACATAAGTATGAAGGAATAAGAACACAAAATGAGATGAGAGTATCATAGTGATAAAATAGAGCTACAGGGCATTCAGCGCATTTATATATAGCTGTTTTAAGGCTGAACAGGATAAATCTAAAAAATAAGGAGGCATACTTGTTTCATATGACTTAGAAAGAAATGTCAAATTCAAAGAAGAGGTTTAATGGATTCTTGTTTTTAAAAGTGAATCAATGCATTTTAGAAGTTCTGATCTAAGTCATTGGGAAGGATAGGAACTCCCCAATTGATAAGTGGTCAAAGGATATGGATAAAGGCTTTGGGAAAACAGGCACATTACGATACTGCTGGTGGAGCTGTGAAATGGTCTAGCCATTACAGTAGGCCTTGTAGCATACTCCCAAAATTACTAATCTCTGTGCATACCCTTTGACTTGGTCATACAGTCTAATGAAATAAAGAGCAAAAAGAGCCACATGTACCCACATACGTGTAGCAACTATCTTTGTAGAGTCAAAGAACTTAAAACAAAGCAGGGACCCATCTATGGAAGAACAGCTAAACAAAATATGGTACGTGAATGAAATGGAATATTATTGTGCTATAAGGACAGTTTCAGAGCTACCTGAGAAAATGCATATCAAGTGATATAGAATTGATACAGAGCAGAACAAGGAATACAGTTTGTATAACAACATTTTAAAGACAAACTGTGAGAGACTGAAGAACTCAGATGAACAAAATAACCAATCATAATTTTGGGAGACTTCTGATTAAAAAAAAATCTAACCACCTCTTGACAGAGAGGTGATAGATGCAAGATGCAGAATAAAATATACAATTTTGGTCATGGCCCATGTGGAAATTTGTTTTGCTTGACTATGAATATTTGTTATGAGTTTTTTCTCTTTTTCTCCATAATTGGGGTGGGAAAGAGAGAAAAAATTGTTAATTAAAAAAATAAAATTTAGAAATAATGAAGGAAACAGGGGCTAGCAGGCTGAAGTTGAAGAGAAGGAAGAATCTGACAAAAGATTCAACAATAGGTGAAAAGCAGCTTTTCTTGGAGCTGATTGAAGAGACCAGCAGTAGGAGCTGTCACCTGACAGAAGGCTCCAACTCCATGATTCCTAAATATCTGGGCCAGGCTCACTCTCATAGGAGAGAATAAGTTCCAGTTCTGTGCTTAAGAAAAGTGAAGAATCTTAGAAGCATTTATTATTATTCTTTGCTGTCTCCAGTTTGAAGAAGGAAAAGAGGAAGAGGAAAGGTGGGCCTTAGAGTCACTTTGCTGATGCTGAGATTTGACTGGGTGCTGCAAAATCGTGGGGAGTGAAGAGCTAAATGGGGTGTTTGACTTGTTTAGTCAGCTGGAGGTGGTTCACTGTGAGCTTTATTTGGTCCAGCCTCATCAGACTGTACAACGTCCTGGAGAGTTACAAGCTACAGTGCCTAGTGAAAACTAGCCTGATAAGGCTTATAGGGAACTGCTCTCAATGGAACTACTTTACAGATTTATTCCAATGCATGTTTAAAGGGGGATAGAAATTTGAAAGAGCTTGTAAAGGCTACACTGGGTTCATTTGCCCAACTGAAGAGCAGTGAACACCAGTACACAAGCAGCTAGGAGAAAAGCAGTTGAGAGTGGTTGCACATGGACCAATGACATCAAAACCTGATGCTGGGAGTTGCTCTGAACACATGGGATTCTCTCCTTCATATACTTCATGGCCAGATTCTTCTAAGTGTGTGCCCATTCTCCCCCATGAATACTGAGTACACTGAGTGGGATTCAGATTCATTTGTGGATTGTGGTACCTTTTATTATTCATTTATTTGCTGTACTATATGAGTCCCTGTGGTGGTGTTGTTATTATTTCTTTTGCCTTATTTATGAGCAAATGTTTAAGATCTAAAAGTGTCACTATCATGAGTGGTTGATTTGTGTAAATAATGACACTGGCCAGGACTGAAGAGCCAAAATGGTGACTAGAGGGTGAGTATTCCTCCTAATCTGGGCTGCCTCTAGGACCCTAGGAAAGCTGAAGAGCAACCATATATTCATCGTTCTCTGAAGACATAGATGTGAGAGATTGCAAGCAGACTAGACTAAAGCAGCCAACTCAAAGATGAGAAGATTGAGGCACTACCGTGAAAGTGGCCGGCCACCCTGGATTCATCATGTGTTGTGCAAGGCAGTTCTTAGAGTGGAAGAAGTCACAGCTTGGAGGACCAGGAATGACCTTCTATAGGGTGGCTGGAGTGATGGAGAAGGACCATCTCTGAGGAAATCATGGACCAAAAAGTTTGGGAAGAAATGAGGCCAAACTTAGACATGACTTCTAACATGGAGAGTTTTCAAGGACTGCTGGGCTCTTTCATCCAGTTTGCTGCCAAATGCTCTTATATGCGCTATCCTCTCCATTTTGGTTGGGAGCCTCTTGAGATCAGGCACTGTCTCATTTTTCCTCCTCCTTTTTGTATCCCCAGTGCTTACCAGAGATTAGCATATGATACGCATTTAATAAATGCCCATTCATTTATCCATCATAGAGCTTGGAGTTGGAATGGGCCATTGAGATCATGTAGTTCAACTCTCTGATATTATAGAAGACGCTGAGATCCAGAGACGTTAATGGAACTTGCTCAAAGGCTCACACGTCACAAGTAACAAAGCCTGGATTCCAAGCTGGCACCACTGCTCATCCTAGTTTACCATGCTCTTTCAGGAACTAGACAGCTAGGTGTTTGACTTTTACCTGATGAAAAGCATAAGTAGTCAGGCTATACTTCAGTTCTTGGTGATTCCAGACATCAATGAAATGTTTACAGAGTCCAAAGCATAGCTATCTTTCACTGACTGATTTCTCTCTGAAACAAATTAGATGATCTGTTATATGTTCCCATCCCTGCCTTCAGATTCTAAATAAATCCTTCCTCTCTACCCCATTAAGAGGAGCTGAATTTGACCACTCAGAGATTTTTGGAGTGGATACACAAAATGTGAACTACAGACATATTCTGTCTCACTCTTTGCTCATCACAAACTCTCTCTCCCTCCCTCTTTCTTCTATCTGTCTATTTATCTATATTTGTATGTATATGTTTGTGTGTGTATATATATATATATATATATACTGTCTTGTATATAACATATACGTATATGTTTGTGTGTGTATAACACACATATTTTATTTCTATGTGAAACATTCTTTAGGTAAGCAAAGAAATGTTAAAGTAAAACTTCAAGTGATTTTTTTAGGTGATCAGGGTTAAGTGACTTGCCCAGGATCACACAGCTAGTAAGTGACTGTAAGGTTCAACTCAGGTCCTACTGATTCCACGCCTAGAGCTGTATCCCCTGCACCACCTAGTCCCCCCCACAAGCGATTAATAAAACCTGTGCTAGCTACTTCCTTTTTGTCAGTCCTATCTTCTGCAGAAAGACTTGATCAGGATCTTCTAGCTGAATTATTATTCTGAAATAAATCCTTTCTCCTTATCAGGGTCACAGCAGAGCTGTAACACAGGATAACAAATTTCTATAAAAAGCTCAGAAAGTCACTTATTTTCCTTTCAAGTTTCCCTTCTTGAGAGCCTTCAGATTTGGGGACGTCCTACATCTCTTTGCCATATTTTAATAGCTAGGGATCTTAATCCCTGATTTAATGTTGATATAGGATATAGACCTGATATAGTCAGGATAGGCACAGAGATTAGACCTCTAATGTCACTGGTATAGAGAATTTCCAAAGGAAGAAACTTCCTCTACCAGTGCCTTCTCTACAATTTACAAGCTTAGAGAGTCATCAAGAACCAGAGAGGTTCATGGGCTCATAAGTTTAAAAATGAAAAGAACCTTAGCAGTCAGAGAACTCACCCAATTCATTTTACAGTTGCGGAAACTGGGCCACAGGATGGTCAAGGGATTTACTCAGGGTCAGAAAGTGAATAAATATCAGATCTGAGACTAGAACTCAGATCTTCCTGACTTAAAGACTAGCTCTCTAAGACTCATTACACTGTTTTGACTGTTGTGGCACAGAGAGAGAGAGTAGGCATGAATCCAATTAAAGTATGCTTAATTGGTAATGAGGACGCCTGGATTCAAATCACAGCTCTATCATTTACACCCTATATGAATTTGGGTACTTCACTATTCATCTCTGGAGTTCAGTTTCCTGATCTGTCAGGGAATGGACTAGATGATCTCTAAGGTCCTCTCCAGCTTGAAATCCCTCATCCCATCACCCAGTGTGACTGCACTTCAAAGGACAACTTACTTTTTTAAGTCTAGGGAACTGAAACTCAACAATCTTTATGGAGAAAGACATACGTTATATTACACGTCACATATGATGAACAGGTCCTATGTCCACGGGACAGCTAATTATGAATATCACCAAGCATATGTGGATGGCTTGAAAATTTCTAAAACTTTTTATTCTTACTGATTGGAGGTTCACCATGAGGAGTTGATGAGACTGTAAAAAGAAGAGCCATTCAGTATGTGTCAGGGGCAGAACTTGAACGCAGGACTTTCTTGGTTTTAAGTCCTTCTCTCTATACATTATGCAGCACTAACTCTTAAAAATGAGGAGAATATGGCATTGCAACTACAAAGAAAATGGTGAACTAGTCCCTGTTCTCAAGAAACATACTTCCAACTGAGTAAAAGAAGGTCTAGCCAGATAAATGAATGCAAAGCACATACTGAATAATTTCAAGATGAAGCGATCATTAATACCAGAGAGGTGAGTGTTCTTGTCGCTGTTGCTGAATAACGTCTGCTCTTTGTGACACCATCTGGAGTGTTCTTGGCAGAAATACTGGGAGGAGTTTGCCATTTCCTTCTCCAGCTCATTTTACAGATGAGGAAACTGAGGCAAACAGGGTTAAGTGACTTGCCCAGGGTCACACTGCTAGGAAGTATCTGAGTGTGCCATTTCCTTCTCCAGCTCATTTTGCAGATGAGGAAACTGAGGCAAGCAGGAATAAGTGACTTGCCCAGGGTCACACAGTGAGTGTCTGCCCCTGGGAAGTGAGTAGGGGTCACCAAAGGCTCCAAGGAGGAAGTGGTTCAAAGCCAGGCTTTGAAGGAAGCTAGGAATTCTGAAACACAGGAATAAGAAAAGGGTACACCACAAATGTGGTGGCCATCTATACAAAAGCATGAAAGTGAGATAGTGAATATCTTGTATAGGAAGCAATTAAGTCAGTCTGACCAGAAGAGCACGTGAAGAGAAATAATGAGTTCATGGGATGTTTGTGTGGATTGAATAAAATAGTAAATATAAAGGATGGTGGCAAGCTCTAAAGCATTATTGTTTTAAATACCACCTATCATCATCACGTCTCTTTTTGTACCTAACATACATACCAACGCACCATATTTATACCACTAGATTGTTACATCAGCCATTTTTATTTATTTAAGATAGCATACCTGACTGTGTTTCTGTCTACCAAATTCCAGAGGATGATTACAGAGAGGACAGAGACTACAGGGTAGGATTATATCTAAAGCCATTGCGACCTGCAAAAGAGTTCCCCTCACCATAACCACGGGAAATGGATGTAGATAAGGAAGGGAAAAGATTTCATCACAGGAAGTACAATGCAAAGTCAGAATTAAAAATTTGGGATTTCTACTTATTACTTTGGGGATACTTTCCGTCTCGGATTAGGAAAATGACAGGGAAGCACACAAATTGACAGTCAACCTACATGTTCCATTAAAAACCGAAAACGAAAACAAGCTTCTGAGTTCTGGCATTTTGTGCAGGAGAAAATCCTTTCTTTTATTGACTCAATTGTGACCTGAAGCATGTGTGACGGCTTAATGAATATGAAAAAATAGTTTAATGCCAAATGTGAATTTTGTGAAAAGAATTTACATCATCAGATTGTCATTAAAGATGCTGATGCTAATTTCTTAGCATGAAATTCAACCATCTGGGAGCATCCTATGCCTTCTTCCAGGTTCTCAGAACATATTGAGGGTACCAATGATTGTCTATCATCATATGTGGGGTCATCCCAAGGTGTGAGTCTTTACTTTATGAAACTAAAAGAATACTGGATAGGATCACAATCTCCTCACTAAAAATGTTCTTTATTCTATGGCTAGTGAACAAACATGAGACGAGAAAAAGTATTAATAGAAATGTGTGCTGAGCCAAAAAAGAGGCCTGATTCTTGCCTGAAACCATGTAGATAATGTTGGTCTTGGGTGAATTAATATATTACCATCTTCATGGATAATCTTAACATTATCTGGCCCAAGAGGGGTCTATGCATTATTGTTAGATAAATCAAACAGCAAGGCCCAGGTCATAGATTTGGATTTAAAGATGGAAAGGTTATTTAAGGTCATTGAATCCAACCCCCTTTACTTTGCAGTTGAAGAAGCTGAAGCTTAGAGCTGTTAAGTGGCTTGTCCATGGTCATGCAGGGAATGATAATGCCAGTGATGCCAGATCATTTCAGGGGCAGCTAGGTGGTACAGTGGATACAGTGACCAGTTTGAAGTCAGGAAGACTCATCTTCCTGAGTTCAAATCCAGCCTCAGGCACTTACTAGCTGTCTGATCCTGAGCAAGTCATTTAACACAATTTGCCTCAGTTTCCTCACCTGTACAATGAGATGGAGAAGGAATGGCAAACTACTCCAGTATCTGCCAAGAAAACCAGAAAAAGGGTCACAAAGAGTTGGGCACGAATGAAACAGTTGAACAACAACCTCTTCATTCAAAGCCAGTATTCTTTCCACTTTTCAATGACCATGCAGAGCAAAATTCATCAATTTTATTTTTTCCTTGTGTGGAATTATAACTTTAGCAAGGTGACTCACTTATTAGGTGTTCAGCAAATGCCACTTGACTATGATAACTGAGCGTGGTATAGTAGAAAAGGATTGGAAGATCAACATATCTAGATTCAAATTCTGTTTGGTAGTTACCAACTGTAAATTATGGCCAACTTACTTTTTTTCTTGGACTCAGTGGCCTCTTAGTTCTATTCCAGGTATAAGTTTGGAGGTTCTAGTCTCTCATTTCTTCATTTTTTAGACCAAGGAGAAGCCCAGAGAGGGAAAGTGATTGCCCTGAGCCACACAGTTAGTTAGTTAACAAGTCCAGACTTCCAATCAAATACTTTCACTCCAAGCATTCTTGGTGGGTCACAGGAATAATCATAGACTCAGTTCTTAGAGCTAGAAGCAGCTACAGAACATCACTTGATATAATTCCTTGCTCCCAAGTAGACAGGGAAATGTTATCTCCACTTCTCAGGTGAGACAATATAGTCCCTGAACAGCTAAGCGATTTGCTAAGGTGTTGAATATATTTTCATTGTTAGCCCTTTCCATGACACCATCAAGGAACAGTGTATAGCTTTTAATTATTCTCATTTTAAAGAAATAGGTATTTTTAAAAATTTTTCCCTGGAACTCTTAATATCCTTCTGTATAAACTGGTGGCGGGGGAGGGGGAAGGAGAGTAGGGTTGGACAAAATGATTCTTGTGGTCACTTTCAAATCTGGAAATCTGATTCTAGGATTCAAACAGAATATTTGAGGCAAGTGTTTCAAAATCTGAAGAACTACAAAGAAATAGGAAAGGTAGGGCTAGATAATATTTAATGAGACAAACATCTGGGGCTCTTAATGGACTACAACTTCAATGCAACCCAAGTCACCAGTGTGACTTGGCAGACCCAAAAGCAAATGTTACCCTAGGTTGTATTAGAGAAGTGATAGTATTTAGAACAAGAAGAAGATAGCCCCACAGCACTCTGAACTGGTCAAACCAAATGTGAAGTACTGTATTCAGTATTGGGCATCACATCTGAAAAAGAACATTTGCAATCCATGTTTTGTTCAGAGAAGGATCACCAAGATGATTAAAAGGTTCAAAGACCATGCCACATGAGTATTAGGTGCAGAAAATGACATTATTTACCCTGGAAAAGAGCAGGTTTAGGGCAATCACAATCATAACATCAGTAATTTAGAGCCAGAAGGGAGCTTAGAGGTCACTGAATCCATCTTCTTGTTACAGATAAGAAAATGGACCCAGGGAGATACCAAGATTGTGAAGATAGATTTGAATGTAGGTTTTCTTGAGTCCGCTGTCTTCTAGTAAAGGACAAGGACAATCACTGGAAAGAGGAAGGGGCACAAAGAGCAAGACTGGTAGAGTCAAGGGAAGCAAACTGAGAGTCTACAAAAAGAAAATGTTTCCCAACGGAGCTATCCAAATCTAAAAGGTCAATATGTTGCCTAAGGAGGAACAAGTTTCTCCTCCACCAGAGGTCTTCAAAAAAGAAGACTGGACAATGCCTAACCAGGGATCCCATGAAAGGAATTCCTCCTATGTAGGTGGAGGTTAGATTAAATGACCTTGAAGGCCTCTTCCAGCTCTGGAATGCTCTAATTATATGGGACACCACATAGACTTTGTCTGGAGTAAATGGATTTGTTATGAATCCATTAAAACAGAAGTACCACATAAGCATCCTCAGCAATGTTCTCCTGTCCTCAGTCTCATTATATGATGTTGGCTGGAGCAGCTGAGTAAGTTATAGGATCAGACCCAAAGAGAGAGGAAAAGATTCCTAAAATAACCTGTAACCACTCCTCTTACAAACCCCTATGTTTAATATGGTGTCTATGCTGGGATGGTTGAAAATGAAGCCAGAAATGAATCTTTAAAAAAAATTAACTTATAAACCTGGGATGTGTTGGTTGGTTTTGCTGATCTGCTTTTATTCTGTGTTCCATTAAAATCTCTGTTACAAGAAATGGCTCACTGGGTAGGAGAGTGGGGGGGATATATTTGGAAATGAAGGTGATGTAAAAATAAAATATAGGAATAAAATCAAGATAAAACAGAAAAATGTGCAAGCAAATAGAAATAGGCTATTGCAATAAGTATTTATTCAGTTATTATGCATCCACAGTGTACAGGGCACTATTCTAGGGCTGGAACTATAAAGATAAAAAAGAGCAACTGAATAAGAGAGGACTATAAAATTGAAAATGGGGGAAGATATATGAAGGCAAATGATTAGAACAGAAGTTGGCAGATATTCAGATGAGGTGATGGGAGAACACATTCTGCTAGTACACAAGGAGGATGACCCTCTGTGCCCCTCATTGAACCAGCAGACCCTGGGACCCAGGCCATGTCTTCCACAGGTCAGGATCTGGAGCACCGTTGAGATCCAGTGAGTTAACTGTGGCTCATTGAGACTCCTTTTATGGGTGGTATGTAGTTCTTTTTTCCACTCTACTACCTCAGCCATCCCACCCCAAATGACTTTGCTCTGAGTGTCAGAATATGTAGTTGGCCCTATGGGCCCAACAGAAAAGTAGAAAGGTAAAAATGGACTATCTAGGTGAATGTGTTCATATGTGCACATGGGAAAGATCCCAAGAGCTTATTATTTCATGGAGATAGATAGACATATCCATCTGTAAATACAAAGGCATGTATGTTATGGTGCAACATAGTAAAACTGTTCAGTGAGAATTATTCCAAAGTGGGCGTGTATTTATGTATATGATGTATTTCACAGCTGAGGAGAGATATACACACATGCTTATGGATAGCTTTAAATTATATATAATATTATTGTGTAAGTACATAATATTACATAATTATATCATGGTATTTCTATATAATTATATTATATTTTATGTAAAGGTGTGTGTACATGTACACACACATGTATTTCAATAAGGGGCAGCTAGGTGGTGCTGTGGATAGAATGCTAGGCCTGCAGTTAGGAAGACTCACCATCTTCCTGAGTTCAAAGCAATGATCCCAGGCAAGTCCCTCAACCCCATTGGCCTCAGTTTCCTCATCTGTAAAAGGAGCCGGAGAATGAAATGGCAAACCCCTCCAGTGTCTTTGTCAAGAAAACCCCAAATGGGGTCATGAAGAATCAGAGATGACTGAAAACGACTGAACAACAACTATCATATGTGAGACAGTACAACAAAGAATAGAGTTTTAGCCTGAGAGTCAGGAAGACCTGAGTTCAAATCCCACCTCAGAAACTTACTAACTGTGGGCAAAAGTCATTTAACTACTGTGGGCCTCAGTTTCCTTAAAGTGATGGAGTTAGATTTGGTTAATTTTTAGGTCTTTTCCAGCTACAATTATGCTATATACATATCTATATCTATCCATATATTAGACATTCTTATAAATATATTTCAATAATACATTTTATTATCAAATGGGGTAGTATGTATGAAGTACTTTGTAATCCTTAAAGAGCTATATAAATGCTGGCTACTACTACTACTACTACTACTACTACTACACCACACACACACACACACACACACACGCACACACACACACACACACATGCACGCACTTGGACTTCTCATTTCATTGGTGGTCTGTCTGAGCAAACTCCCCCTCTATAACTGTTCTCCAGCTTAAAGCGGTTCCTGGGACACTGAGAGATTAACTGACTTGCAGTGTCAGGAAACACTTACGCGGCTGAAATGGGATCTGAACTTGGATCTTACAGATGTAGGGTGAGGTGCACTCTCTTCATGAAGGACAGATAGGCAGCCTGGTGTAGATAGAGAGCAAACCACAGATTCACAAAGAACTGGGTTCTGAATTCAGCTCTGATACATCACACATGCAAACACACACACATACATATCCATGCATATACATACATGGACACAAACACATACACAGAAACAAACATATATACATTATATACACACACCTATATAAATACACATAGATAGATATATACATATTTGAACATAGACATGTATACATGAGCACAAACATATGCATGTGTTAATATATACATGTGTGTATACATATGTATATGTGTATATATATATATATATACACACATATACACATGAACACAACATATGCATATACATTTCCAAGGAAAAGACTATGGAGGTGAGGTGTTATTCAAAGATGACTATCTTGGAGTAAGAATGTCAGGATTTAAGTGCAGTTATTTACTAACTGTGTGACCTTGGAAAAGTCATTTTCTCTCTCTGAGAATCAATTTCCTTATCTGTAAAATGAAACAATTGGTCTATAGGATCTCTAAGGTCCCCTCCAGCTCTAACACCATATGGTTCTACAGAAAAAATGAAGAAAGTCATGTTCAAAACCCTGAGTAGCACCTGCCTTTAAGGAGAGAATGGACAGAGAACTGAGTAAGAAATTGCCTTGGAACACAAAGTCACGTAGGAGGTGGTGGGGTTTGGGTCCCGGGTGTACGTTAGAGGATCAACTACGGAAGGGAAAAATTCATTTCTTTCTCAGAGGCTGTAGAAAAAGATGAAAAAGAGGGACAAGAAAGCCTTTGAGCTGTGGAAGACAGATGAGTGAGGGGATATCTAATGGACTCAATCTTCTCTATAAACTGGAGACAAAGGCTTGGGTCCTAGAAGAGCTGGGAAAAATCTCCTCCTTGCTTTCACTGCAGATTTGAGGGACCATGGATGTGGAATTGTATATATGCTGTCAGATGCAGTGATGGATGGGGATGGGGGGAAGATTAGGAATATACTGAGAAATTAATGTAATATGAAAACAACAAAAAAGAAAAATCA
>NC_050577.1:213696821-213757957 GCF_011100635.1 Trichosurus vulpecula | reverse complement strand
CTTAAGTTCTTTGTCTGGATATGGATAGCATTTTCCTTCATGAGTCCTTTGTATTTTTCTTGGATCATTGTGTTGCTAATAGTTGAGTTATTCCTGATTGATGATCACACAATGTTGTTTACTGTATACAGCGTTTTCCTGGTTCTGCTCATTTCACTTTGCATCAGTTCGTACAAGTCTTTCCAGGTTTTTCTGAAATCTACCTGTTCATCATTTCTTATTGCATAATAGTATTCCATTACATTCAAACTCATCTCTTTACAGATCCCCATCTTCCTTTCCTTTGGATCATAGATCTCCTGAATTAGCCCATCTGTAAAATGGGGATAATAATAGCAACTACCTCTCAGAGTTGTGGTGATTATCAAACAAAATAATATATGCAAAATGCATTGAAAAGCCTAAACTCCTCTGTATTTGTTAGCTGTTATTATTTGCCTGTGTACACACACATTGCGGTGCTTGAATTTTTAAAAATGATTTATTCTTTTTTATAGAGGTTTTATGTAATGTCAAAAGTGAGTTTGATCTCTTGCTCCTAGTTTTCTAGCAATTGTTTGTGATATGTGTATATGTATATCATACATCTGTATATCTGTATCAACGTGTAGATATAGACATATAGATATAGATAGAAATAAAAACCAGATTCAGGATTTGGAAAAATGGACTTGTTTTCAATCCTACTTCCTCTCTTTGGTAATTCCCTCTTTCCCATTCCATAATGGAAGAGGATAGCATCACCTCCTTGACTGTGCTTGAAGCTGAATGGGACTAACTTCTCTATTGAACTCCTCTTCCTGCCTGGTTCGCACTTTCCCATGAGGTGAGGAAGGAATGTAGTTAAAGTATTTTTCTCTAGTGGTTTTTGCTGCTGCCTGGGCCAGGGATATAAGGTTCAGGTGGAGAGAGAGCAAGGAAGGACTATGCCTGCTATATTCCCCTTCGGAATATGGTCTCAACCTTAAAGGTTTGTAAGGGATGATACAAGAGATAGCCAAGATAAATAATCCACTCAGCCAAAGGAGGACTTATAATGTGTTGTAGATTTGTTGTTCGAGGACCTGGGTTTAAGTCTTGGCTTTGCTATTTATCGAATGACTTTAGGCAAGTCGCTTAAAGTCTCTGGCACCCAGTTTTGATATCTGTAAAATGGGCAGTTTGGAGCAGATGTTTAAGGTCCCTTCCAAAGCAAATTTATGAGCCTATGACCATAATGGTCTTATCTCATGTCTGTTATTTCCTAACTGTGTGACCATAGACAAGTCACTTAACCTTCACGAGCCACAGGCAGCATTTTAAGACCATGAAAGTTATAATCGGTTACAATTTCTCAGGGAATGAATTCACTCAGATCCTTAACAGTGTGACTGTGACTATAGTATCAGAGCTGTACAATCCATCAGTAAATGGAGATAGTGGATGAGTGAGACATGGGGTCCTTCATCTTTCTATGGTTTTAATTCTGCTCGCTCCATTCTAGGTAGATTAAACTTCTGAAGCATCTATGTGGTCTCCCCAGCTTCCTTTTATTTAGATAATAGGATAATAATAATGATAATGATGATGATGATGATGATGATAGCTAACATTTACATAGGTGCCTACTATGTGACAGGAAGTGTGCTAAGTGCTTTACAAAATATTATGTCATTTGATCCTCATAAAAGAGCTATTATTACATTTGAGGAAACTGAGGCAAAAGCATGAAGTGGCTTGCTCAGGGTCACATTGTTGATGTTGATCATCCTTCATTTTTGAAGAGGATCGATGACATCATGGGTGATGATCTGAGACCCTTCAGATTGCCCAGGCAGAAGAGGACCTTTCCAATTCCTTTTCTTCTTCTCAAGACCCATTTATCTACCATATTTGAAGGTTACAAGGGAAACTCTACTCTTCCATTGTTGAGACCTTTCCTATATAACTCAACACACAATGTGAAGGGTACATTAATGGAAACCCCCTACAAAGATGATGAAAACGTCCTTGGGGAGAGTTAATTGAAAGGCTGATGAGGCACTTTGAATAAAAAAACCCTAAATCCTAGGTAAACCTTCTTACTGAAAGAACTGTTTTTTTCTTTTAATGGTATTTATTATGCTTCTGTTTTCAGCTGCTGATCATGATTACACACAACAAAAGCAACCATATGAGCCTTTTCACTTAATCACAGCATTTTTCATAACTTAGTCTTTGAGAGGGTTGGTCTCAAAGCTGTTCAAAAACAATCTTTAGTATTTTGGAGGAAAATGTGAGGTTTTCCTGATTGCTTTTTGATGAGATGACTTTGTGGTCCTATATCTCTGCTTACTTCCCTTAGGGATTATTTTTAAGAGGAGAACATTTCTTAATGACTTTTCACCAACAAACAATAATGGTTTTCCTTAGAATTTCCCAATTCCATTTCTAGTAAAATGGAAATGAAACATCCCTGGCTCATTTGGAGTTACTTGTGACCAGAAGACCCATTGAGAATGCTCCAAAGGCTTGGACCTTCATTGGCCAGTCCCCATAGTCTCCCCATTACAGGATCACAGATTTAGAGCAGGAGGGGATCTCTGAAGTCATGAAGTCCAACTTGTTTTTATAAGTGAGGAAACTGAGGCTCACAGAGCCTGGATGATTGTCTTAAGGTCACATGGGTTGTACGTGCAAGAAGAAGGATTTGAACTCAGATTCTATGGCTCTAGAGCCAGGTCTCTTTCTGGCTGTTTGTATCAGGAGGGCCGAGTTTATAATCTCAAAGAGGATCATAAACATGTCTGAAAGGTTCGGAATCGCCGGATAGAAGAAACTCTCAAAGTAGAAGGCAGAAGAATCAAAACATTTATTTAGGCTCAACAGTAACCAACCCATGAACCAGAAGCCCCATTTTGATATGTTGGTCATAATCTTCCAGGCCCAATAAGTACGCCTTGAAAGAGTAACCAGGAGGCTACAGAGAAACATGATTGCGTAAAGCAAAATCATGTTTCCCCCTTGATGGTAATAAGATTACCCACTGGACTGAAGTCTTTGTTCAGCTTCCTCCCGTAGATCAGCTCTGCTGCTGGCAGCTCCTGCCTCAGCTGTGTCTGTTTCTGAAACTGAAGCTGCAACTGTAACTGACGATGTAACTGTCGTAACTGTCGCTGGCTCCAACCGGAAAAGGAAAGAGAGAATCTTCAAGCTGTCCTCTCCCCTCTTATAGGGTTTCTGACATCATCAAGCTCCGCCCGAATGACCAGGGCTGATTGGTTCTTGAGTTGGCTCCTCCCCCTAGGGTAGACCAGGTTCTGGAGCTAACACCTCCCCTCAGCCAGCCCCATGACTCATCACACAGGAAGCTGTCTGCCTCCCGGCATGCTCCCCGGGCCTCCTGCCCCGGAAGAGCAAGCCACAGTGTCCAGAGGCTCAATGAGGCAAGCTGAGCCATTCAAAGAAAACAAAAGCCATTATGGCTACACTCCACCCCTTGTTATAGGATACATAATCTAATCAGCCATGTATCCTAGAACATACATTGTGATCCAATTACAAAGGAAACTAAAACATATCATTCATTATAAAGCAAAACATATCATTCAGTGACATTCCCAAACATTGGTTAACGATTCAAATGTGATCCACCCCTAGATCCCAGCAAAATAATCTCTTCAATCAATCATCCCCAAAATAATTATTAATAATTCAAATGTCCACCCCTAAATCCTTGTATCCATTACATAGGATCAATAATATCATAACAATAAAACAACACAACAAGGATAACACAAAATAAGTAAACAGAACACTATCATCATTTCCACCCCCCTTGAACGATTGGGGCTCAAAATCTTGGGGTGAGGGGTGAAGGTCTCATTTTCCATAGCTTCTTCATGCTGAAATTGGATGTAGAGATGGCCCTGCCCCCAAAAAGTCCCATTCCAGAGGTCATTTCTTTAACAAGCTGGCAGGAATTCCAAGAATGCTACATGCTTAGGCAGTCACCGGAAAGTGCAGGGTGCTTAAGCCTGAAGGAAACAAAACTAGCAACAAGGTTAGCCAAAACAAAGGACAAAAAGAATAGACAAGTATGGACTATAATTCTTCAAATAAAATCATCTCAAGTTTGGTTGAGATTTCAGTTATGCAAAGATCCAACATCAGAGCCAAACTCAGGTGGGAAATGTTTCTTTTCAAAAGGAACATAATGAGGAAGCCAAGAGGATCCCACCCTAGATATAGACTAAGATTGTCCTCCCAGCCTTTCCCCAAATGTACAAGTTTTCATCCGTTGATCACACAAGGTCACCTTCACTCTGAGTGGCTTGTGGGCTTGCAGGAGCAGTTCTTATTTCCCTATTTCTCGTGTTATCAAGGCCTTTATCTCTGTACATTCTATATAATTCATTGGTTGGAATTCCATCTATCATTTCAAAACCTACCCCTGCTCTCAATAAAGTAGTAAACATTTCTTTCCTTGTTACTCTCCTTTGGCGCCAAGTTTGCTGGTTATTCACCCTTCTCTCTTGAGGAGATCTATCCCTTCCCCAGTCACCTAAGTCATATAACTGTAAAATCTTATTTATCACTGTTGTAAGACGGCTCCCTACTTCTCCAAGTAATAAATTCAAAATTAGTTGTTTATAAGCAGGGGGAGCTGTCCTAATTATTAAATTCCTATGAGACAGTCCCATTGGATCATTGTAATATTTGTCTGCAGTTCCTGTCATAATGGCAGTCTTCATTACCTCCTCCTTTAGTCTCATGATACAATCTCTAAGTGAATACCAGGGTCTGTGCTCAGTGGGCCACATAGAATCAGTATCATATCTCTTATTGCATCCCACAGCGGCTAATGCCAACAGAGTAGTCCTGCTATCACCATCTCCTTGCTGATGATGTTCCCTAAAAGCTTGTTGAACTAGAGGATCATGGCTGATACCTATGAATCTCATGCAGTCTGTCCCATCTACTGATATTCCACCGGCCCCTTGATCACTGAGTCTTACCATCCAAGATATCAATGGTTCTCCTATTCTTTGGCTGAATCTACTCAAAATATCTGTGACCTCTTGCGGTGAGAAATCTTCCTGAATTTCCCTTGTAACTGAATCTTCACCTCGGGTTTCTGTCTTCCTCCTTTGTATGGGTCGAGCCCTTGTCTGATCATTTAACCATCTCCTATTCTCTGTGTGAGGCACATCCTGAACCCCAGTAGTGTTTTGTGCCTCAGCCGGCTCTTTCTGGGCTGGGTTGAAATGCACTCTGGGCTTTTTTGGTCTCCTGTTGCTCTTAGCCACATTAATAGAAAAGTTCTCATTTGAGTCAGTTTGGTCTTCTGCTATCTGAGATTTCCCTTCTTCCTGTGGGGTAGGAGTGCCCCCATGTCTTTCACTTAATCTCAATCTTTCGTATACTAGCCGGTAGGCTGATAACACTATCCAGCTTTGCCTAGATAGTGATGCCCCTGACTGAATCCCAACTTCTCGTAAACACTTTTCTAAATCCCTAGGATCTCCTCTCCGTAGCCTTGGTTCCCAGTTTTCACAGGGTCCAGCTTTTTTAGCCAATTCTTTTGCTAGGGAGGAATAAAATGGATCCTCCCATCCTGGGATATTTATCTCTTCCTCTGAAATTGTTCTGCTTCTAAATAGAGATCTTATACCTAGCGATCCTGTTCGTGACGCCAAATGTATCAGGAGGGCCGAGTTTATAATCTCAAAGAGGATCATAAACATGTCTGAAAGGTTCGGAATCGCCGGATAGAAGAAACTCTCAAAGTAGAAGGCAGAAGAATCAAAACATTTATTTAGGCTCAACAGTAACCAACCCATGAACCAGAAGCCCCATTTTGATATGTTGGTCATAATCTTCCAGGCCCAATAAGTACGCCTTGAAAGAGTAACCAGGAGGCTACAGAGAAACATGATTGCGTAAAGCAAAATCATGTTTCCCCCTTGATGGTAATAAGATTACCCACTGGACTGAAGTCTTTGTTCAGCTTCCTCCCGTAGATCAGCTCTGCTGCTGGCAGCTCCTGCCTCAGCTGTGTCTGTTTCTGAAACTGAAGCTGCAACTGTAACTGACGATGTAACTGTCGTAACTGTCGCTGGCTCCAACCGGAAAAGGAAAGAGAGAATCTTCAAGCTGTCCTCTCCCCTCTTATAGGGTTTCTGACATCATCAAGCTCCGCCCGAATGACCAGGGCTGATTGGTTCTTGAGTTGGCTCCTCCCCCTAGGGTAGACCAGGTTCTGGAGCTAACACCTCCCCTCAGCCAGCCCCATGACTCATCACACAGGAAGCTGTCTGCCTCCCGGCATGCTCCCCGGGCCTCCTGCCCCGGAAGAGCAAGCCACAGTGTCCAGAGGCTCAATGAGGCAAGCTGAGCCATTCAAAGAAAACAAAAGCCATTATGGCTACACTGTTTGATAAGCTAAACCACTCAGACAAGGCAAAAGATTTTTTAGACAAAACAATTTTTTTATTTCTCGATATTACTTCCATAGTCTTGAAGGCATCTACTAATTACAGATGTTTGCCTTTGATGATGAGGATATAGCCTTTTTATCTGTGTCATGTGGAGGATGGAAGTCTTGTTGGTGTCTGGAAACCACCCTCGGATCTTTTTGTTTTAGGTAGAAGGAACTCTCAATCATTGCTTTTGGGAGGTTGTGGTCTGTATCTCTGTTTTATTGGTGTAGGGAACTTTCATATGAGGTCACTTCCTCCACCTGTACAAAAATGCAATTAATAGTCGTAATGAATTGCTTGTGGCACTAAGAGTGACTGCATCAAAGGTGGGACTGATTCGGTTCTTCTCACTCAGAGGTTAGCTTTCTACCTATTACCTCTATATGCCTCTTTTTTGAGTTATTGCTTTGTTAAAAAAGCATAATCTGTGAGCATCAATTTTTTCTCTTCCCTATGAATTTTAAAATCCTTGCTATTAAATAATGTGACATTTATCCTAAAGAGAACATTGCAGAAATACATTTATGGTGTAAAATAAAGAGTTCTAGATATAGCATCAGGAAACATCGTTTTAAGTTTGAGTTCTGACACATCCTAGTTACAGGAACCCAAACAAATCATTTAACCTGTCTGAGCCTCAGTTGCATCATTTGGAAAATGGAGACCCTAACGCTGCCCACCTGTGTTGGCACATTTAAGGAAAGTGCTTTGAAAGCCTATGTGAACAGGCTCTTGAATGGATGTCAGAGGCCATCAAGCCTACTCCCCACTATGTTTTACAGAAGAGGAGGAAAGCCTAGGGAGCTTTAGAAACTTGCCCAAAGTCACACAGAAAGTGGCAAAGTAGAGATTGAATCCAGGTTCTCTGATGCTGATCTTCCCTCTGGACCACAAAATTCCTTCCCCATTAATCATTGGGTGGATGAAGGAGGTATCCTAGAAGCCAGTCCTGGAATTGCTGTATTTTGTTAATTCCTGTTGCATTTCTGGGGAAAAAAAAAAAGGCAGCCTTCTAAACAGACCACTTTGCTTATGGTTCCTGTTGTCCAAAGGTCCCTGTTGCAACCACATTTGGCCACCCTTGTGTAAAAAGTTGCTACAGTAGTGAGTAAGCAAGTGAGTGACAAAGGTTTTGTTTATTCCAGGGGCTTATCTGTTGACTTCTAAAGGGCTCAGGAACTGTAAGAATCAGATCAGAAAACCCTGAGTCAATAATTAAGCAACATCTTGGGAGGGAGAGGAGGCTGGCTCAGTTTGGTGGAGGGGAAGCATTCTCACCAGTTCCATTGACAGTGAACTAGGCTGACCTCAAGGCAGCAACATCCCGAGAAAAGGCACTGAGAGCATTCCTCTCCTCTCTGATCTGAGGATCTTCTCTCTTTTTATGTTGCTTTTGTTATTGTTCAGTGGTGTCCAACTCTTTGTGACCCCATTGGGGTTTTCTTGGCAGAGATACTGGAGTGGTTTGCCATTTCTTCCTCCAGCTCATTTAACAGATGAGGAAACTGAGGAAAACAGGGTTAATGGCTTGCCCAAGGTCACACAGCTAGCAAGTATCTAAGGTCAGGTCTTCCTGACCCCAGGCCTGGTGCTCTTTGCCTCAGGGAAATCCTTCCCTGATGGGTTGCTACTAGAGAATAAAAGGACCCTTCAATGATTGCAGACACTTCAGGACTTAAAATGGTGCAGGAAAGGCAGTGTGGAATTTAAGGCCCGGGCTACCTGAGGGGTCATATACTACCCTCTGTGTCTTTGGGTGAGTCAACTAACCCAGAGGCAATTAGTTGAATCAGTGGACCTAGAGTTCAGAGGACCTGAGTTCAAATCCAGCCTCAGACACTTACTAGCTGTGTGACCCTGAGACTTCACCCTCTTTGCCTCAGTTTCCTTATCTGTCAAATGAGCTGGAGAAGGAAATGGCAAACTACTTCACTACCTTTGCCAAGAAAAGCCCAAATGGGGTCACAAAGAGTCTGAAACAACTGAACAACAACAACAAAAACTTTAAAGTCAGAGAACCTAGGTTCAAATGATGCCTCTAAAGTTTACTGCCTGTGTGACTGGGGCATGGTCACTTCACTCCCTTTGGCCTTAATTTCCTTACCTGTCAGATAAGGACACTGGCCTAGATGACTGCTGATATCCCTTCCTACTCTGGGCATATGGTTTTTTGGTCTCTTGATCGTCCTGAGTCTCCCTTTCCTCACTTGTAAAAATATGATCTCTGAGATCACTTGCAGCTCTCAAGCTGTATGCCCTTGCTATGTGTACTGGACTGTGGATGGTTTGGGGGAGAATGGCATCATCTCTGCCAGCGTGAAGCTTAGTTAAAGCTTTAGTTTCATCATCTTTTGTAAATTGGCATATCAATATCTACTCTATTTACTTCCCAGGGAGATATGAATCTCAACTGAGATGATTAACTTCTAGGCAGCTAGGAGACACAGTGGATAGAATGCTGAACCTGGAGTCTGGGAGACTGGAGTTCAAATCCTGACTCATTCACTTACTCATTGCAAAACCCTGGCCAAGTCACAACAGCCTCTACCTCACAGGCTTGATGTGAGGGCCAAAGGAGAGAACAGATGTAAAACACTTTGCGTGCAAACCATTAAGTGCTGTATAATTGCTAGAGAGATCATGCTTTGAGCAGGGTTAGAAGCATCATGCCAATGCAAGGTATGGTCTTCTTATTAATGAGCTGTAGTTATTATCTAGAAAGAACCTCTCTGGGGGACAGCAGGTAGATGGTTGCTTGCTGTGGCCTGGAGACCTCACCTGTCATTGCTCAGTGTTTGGCAATAGGCTTGGGTAGCCCTCTGGGGGTCCCAACCTCCTGTGTGCCCTCCTATGCATTTGAAGTAAGCCAGAAGCACCTGGTGTAATTATGTAAGAATGGGGCTGTCAAACACCTCCTTTTTCATTAAGGAGATGTGAATTTTTATCAGTCTCATTAGACAGTTTTCTCCTTGGGCAAGTCTGATCTCTAGTGAGTTTGCCAGGTCAAATGAAAAGAAGGAAGAGGAATTCTAACACCTAGCTCAGTTTCTCTTCCTAAAAATGGCAATAACCATCAGGCAATTTTTTAAAAAAATCGAATTCTTTCCAATTAAGAATTTACTTTTCCTCCCTCTTACCTGTTCCATGAGAAAAGCAAAGCAAAGTGTTTATAACAAACATTCAACTGATTTTACATAGGGTACACTTGATTGGTGAGAGGTGGCCTAATGCCACAGAAGCAGACCTGGCCTTAAAGTCAGGATGATGTGAGTTCGAGTCCTGCCCTGATACATGAAGCTGTTTGACCCTAGGAAACTCACTACCTACTCAATGTCCCCAGGAAGCCCCCTAAGACTGAAATGGATAATTGTTGAGTTCACCACTACAGATTTTAGGGGAGGGGCTTTTTAATCCTAGCAGTTCCCTATACTGGTGAAATCATTCCCCACCCCACTGAGAAGGGTAAGAATCTTGTTGGCAGTTGGTGTTTACAGCAAGTCACCTCCCCTATCAGAGTCACTGTTTCTTCCTCTATAAAAATGAAGGTTTTGGACCAGATGGCTTCTGAAGTTCCTTCCAGTTCTAAATCTATGAGGAGGTGAAGAACCCACATATACATGTGTTGTCTCCCCCAGCTAGAGTTTAAGTTTCCTGAGGGCAGGAACTATTTCACTTTTCACTCTGAAACCCAAAGGCCTGGCACGATGCCAGGCACATACGAGGAACTTAATCAAAGCGTACTGATTGATTGATCCTGCCATTTTAAGGCTTACTGCATCTGACTTTAGTAGTAGCCTTCCATGCAAATAACTTGCACTTGGTTGATGGCTCCCTGCTCATGAAGGCAGGCATATACTTACCTGACATCAATCTTAATCAACAAGCATTTATTTAGCACCAGAGACACAAAAGCAAAAATGAGTCAGCTCCTGCCCTCCAGGAGATTACATTTTCCTCCTGTTGACCAGTGAGAAAATGTGCCACCCTTTAGGATCTTATGTCAGGACGGTGTCACAGAGTCCGGCTAGACTTTTCAAAGCTTCCTACTGCCTCGTACTCCTGCTGACCTACATGGAAAGCAGACGGATCTGTAGTAGCTCCCTTTGTCATCTGGCTACAACACAAGCTCATCTTTCTACAGCATTTCAAGGCTTACAGAGCACGTTCTGCCTACCAACGTTATGAAGAAGTTAGTGTGTGCTGTTTTCCCCATTTTTCAAGTAAGAAAGCTGAGGCATAGATGGGTTAAAAAAACTTAACCTTGTGGGCACAGCTAATAACTGTCAAAGGTAGAGTTTGAATTCAGCTCTCTTCTGTCTCCAGATGGAGGTCCTGTCTGGAGTTGTTTTGGGTCCTTCCATTGCTGAGAAGAGCTGAGTCTATCAAAGTCAGTCATCGCACACTATGGTTGTTACCGTGTGCCATTGATAGGTTACGATTAATTCGATTAACATTAGATTGTGACTTCCTTGATGGCAGGGACTGTCTTTCCTTTCATTAATTGTATTTCCAGTGCCTGACAAGTCACTCTTTGAGCTCTGTCATATTGCTTCATAGTCAGAATAGTAGCAATAACAATAACTCACTTTGGGGTTACATCCTTAAATGATTAACCCATCCCTGTAATAACCCAAAATTACCCTTTCAAAAAACACTGGATTGCTCCCATCACTATAATAACAATGATAATAGGCACTAGCTTTTATAAGTCCTTTAAATATCCGAGTTTTATTCTATGCCCAACGGGCTATAAAATGTACATGCCCTTTGACCCAGCAATATTGCTTCTAGGGCTGTATCCCAAAGAGATCATAAAAATGGGAAAAGGACTCATGTGTACAAAAATATTTATAGCAGCTCTCTTTGTGGTGGCCAAGAACTGGAAATTGAGGGGATGTCCATCCATTGGGGAATGGCTGAGCTAGTTGCGGTATATGAATGTATTAGAATACTATGTGCTGTAAGAAATGATGAACAGGTAGACTTCAGAAAAACCTAGAAAGACTTATATGAACTGATGCTGAGTGAAATGAGCAGAACCAGGAGAACACTGCACACAGTAATGACCACAGTGTGCGATGACCAAGTTTGATAGACTTAGCTCTTCTCAGCAATGCAAAGACCTAAAACAATTCCAAAGGATTCATGATGGAAAATGCCATCCACATCCAGAGAAAGAACTCTGGAGTCTTAATGCAAAGTGAAGCAGACTATTTTTTCTTTTTTTTTCTTTCCTTCTTTCTCATGGTTTCTCCCATTCATTATAAGTCTTCTATGAAACATGACTAATGTGAAAATGTGTTTAGTAGGAATGTATGTGTAGATCCCGTATCAGATTGCTTTCGGAGGGAGGGGAGAGGGAGAAAATTTAAAACTTATGGAAGTAAATGTTAAAAACTAAAAACAAATAAATTAACTAATAAAAACATATTGACAAAGTATACATGAAGAAAACCAAACCTACTTATTGACAAATTAAACAGCCTTTTCTCAGACCTCTTTCTTCTTGGCTTCTCTGAAGCCTTCGACTCTGCTGACTGCCCCCCTGCTTCTTGAAATGCCTCTTTTTTCTGTATACCCTAGCCAAATCTGTCTTGATAGGCACAGTATTCTTTACATCAATTATTCCCTTATTGAAAAGACTTGGTGGCTCTCCATTGCCCACAGGATGAAGTGCCAACTCCTTAGCCAGGCATTTCTAATATGGCCCTGCTCTCCCTTCCTGGTTGACACTCAACCTTTTTGAGAATGGTTTAATGCAATGTCATGCATGCAGTAAGAGCTTAATAAATGTTTATTGGCTGACTGGCCAGCTTGGAATGCATAGAATAGTGATTCTAGCCTATATAAGAAACTTCAAATTCTTTGCTATAATGTAGGACAGTTATATGTACAAACTTTCTCTTGTCTACTGGTTTAGTAATCTTGTGTCAAAAAAATGAAATGAGATTAGTCTGACACCATTTTGTCTCAATGAAAATGAAAGATGCCACTTTATCTGGTTCGAACTCCCCTGAACAAGATGGCCCGACACCAAGAACCCCCTAGCATCCCATCCCTCCTCCTTTCCTGCCTCCTTTTGTGTGTTTTCCCCTTTAGATTATAAGCTTCTTGAAGGCATGAATTGTCTTTCTTTCCATTAACTGCATTTCCAGTACCTGGCATGTCACAGGTGCTTAATAAATGTTTATTGGATTGGGTTGGATGAAGCCATGAAGGGTCTTAGTGTAAACCAAGCTTCCTTTTCTACTTATTTTTGATAGGTTATGATTAGTTAGATTAACATTAGATTGTGACTTCCTTGATGGCAGGGACTGTCTTTCTTTTCATTAATTGTATTTCCAGTGCCTGACATATCATAGGTTCTTAACAAAGGTTTGTTGGATTAGACGAAGCTATGAAGACTCTTGGTGTGAACTAAGCTTTCTAGTTGTTTTTGATAGTTTATGATTAATTATATTTAATTAATATAAATTAATTAAGATCAATTAATTAATCTGAATTAGAGTAATTGAGATTAGATTGTGACTTCCTTGAGGGTGGGAACTGACTTTTGCATCTTTTTGTATCCTTAGTGCTTAGCATGGTACCTGGCATATAGTTGGTGCTTAATCAATGCTTATTGACTTACTGAGAACCAGTTTGTTCCCACCAAACCAAGTTGCTCTGCATGCAAGACTACAGAGTCTGGAAGACCTGGGTTTGAATTCTGACACTTGTTAGCTAGATGACTGGCCAAATCATTTCTCTGAGCATCAGTTTTCCCATCGACGAAACAGGAATAATGATGTTTATAATGTCTCATGTAATTTTTTGAATAAAATGCCAAAAGAATGTGGGTTGTTGGAAATAGCAGGGTCTCTATGAATATGTATTGATGGAGAGTCATTTCTTGGCTCCATGCATGAGTTATATGACAGAAGGCCTCCAACAGGGAGTCATTTGCTTACATGGTCAAATACATGTACTTTTCTTACTTTGATTAAACTGAAAAGGGCTAACTTTAATTAATCTCTGTTAATGAACCTGAAATATAATTGCAAGTCCCTGGACAGCTGGTCTTTACAAATTGCCTTACTCATTCCAGTTCAATGCTCTGAGAAGGGGTTACATTCCTGAATAGCTTTGTATAATCCCTTTCCTCCTCTCTCTCCTCTGTCTGGAGGTCAAGTATCAGCAAGTGTGAGCCAAATCTTTTCACAGAAATTGCCCTGATTCAGCTTCTACACACGCATTTTGGTGCCAACATTAAGTTGCCTCGGGATTGTTATTTAAAAACAACAACAACGTGACAATGGAAGAGAAGGAAAGGTCAGTGTTGGAGGGACTGTGGGAAGGCAGGCACATTACTAATGTTCTTTTAGTAGAGATGTGAACTGGTCTCTTCTTTCTGGAAATCATCTCAGAATTGCGTGGGCGAAGTCACTAAGCTATTAAATGATCTCTCCAACGGGTATAACCTCTGAGGAGGTCAATGACAGAAAGAAAGATCCTGTATACATCAAAATATTTGTAGCAGCAAGTGGATAGAGTATGGGGCCTGGAGTCAGGAAGGCTCATCTTCCTGAGTTCAAATCTGGCCTCAGATACTTACTAGATTTGTGACCCTGGGCAAGTCACTTCACCCCATTTGCCTCAGTTTCCTCATCTGTAAAATGAGCTGGAGAAGGAAATGGAAAAATCACTCAAGTGTTTCTGCCAAGAAAACCCCAAATGGCGTCATGTAGAATCAGATGTGACTGAAGTGACTGAACAACAACAAATTTGTAGCAGTACTTTTTGTGGTAGCAAAACATTGGATGCGAAGTATGTTCCTGTAGATTTAGGAATTCATGATACCTAAATGGCAGGGGATGCTGTAGGGAATGATGGAATCCAGAGAAACATAGGAAGATTTACATGCATTGATGTAGAACTGAGCAGAACAGGAAGGTTAATATTCAAAATGACCTTAAATTATGTAAAGAACACTGGAAAACACTGAAAGACATCAGAATTCATATCAATGCAATTTATAGCCCAGAAGACTCATGTTGAAACATAGAGAGGTGGTGGACTACAGGTACGACATGTTGCATGTTCAGTGGGAGGTGGTCAATGGGTCAGTTTTTTTAATTGCATTATTTTGATGCAGGGGAGGGTTCTATGGGGGATACGGGGGGAGAGTGGTTGAGAAATGACATTATAAAATAAATACATAATTAAGCTGAATTAAATCTTAGAAAAGGAAATAACTGAAAGCCATCAAAATGACTGAAACAAAGTTAAAGCTGGGTAAGTGTGGTGTAATGGAAAAGGTCCTAGACTTAAAATGAAATGGTTTGAGTTCCAATCCCATCTCTGCTCCTTACTAGAGTAGGTCATTAGGCAGCGCCATAGTGCACAGAGCACTAGACCTGGATTCCAGAAGACTCGAGTTCAAATTTGGTCTCAGATACTTACTAGCTGTGAGACCCTGGGCAAGTCACTTAACCTCTGCCTCAGTTTCCTCAATTGGAAAATAGAGCTAGTAAAAGCACTTATCTTACAGGGTTGTTGTGAGGATCAAATGAGATAACAGTTGTAAAACACTTGTCACAGTACCTGGCACATAGTAGGCACTTAATAAGTGTTTATTCTTTTCTTCCTTCCCTTCCTCTTGCTAATTGTAAATAATAAGTGATTTCCCTTCTTTGGACTCCTCTCTTCATCTGTAAAGTGAAGGATTTGGCCTTGATGATATCTAAGGTCTCTTCTGGTTCTAAGTCCTAATAATCCTAGTATGTACCTTCTAGACGTGTGGTCTTCAGACTTTTTGGTTTCAGGACCCTTTTATAACCTTAAAAATTATTGATCACTCCTCTCCCCCAAGAACATCTATTTACATGGGTTATCTCTATTGATATTTACCACATTTGAAATGAAAGCATCTTAATATTATTAGGAAAATAGTTTTGACTTTGTAAACCCCCTGATAGTTTGCAAAGTCAAAACTATTTTCCTGGAATGAAAGAGTCTCCAGGACCTAGACCACACATTGAGAACCACTACTTTATGTCAACCTCCTCATCTTTCCTTGAAGGCTTAATTCCTATAGTCTTCTTTCTTTACCTTGGGGCTAAGCCATATTGATTGAAGAATAAGTGAGTACAACCTCACCTAACTCATTAATCTAGTTGACCTCAGACTATATTTCCAGTCCCATCAAGCCATTCACCCTAGCTAGCCTTTGGCATCTTGTCATCCACCCTACTGCCACATGTATTCTCCCTCATCCTCACCCCCGTTTTCTACCTCTTTCTATAGAGTCCTTAATTAAATCAATACTGCCATTGACATTAGAAAGATGCTAATTGTTCTGTCCACCATCTCAGTGACTCCTCAGACCAAAGTGTACTTCTCTGGTCATCACTCCCCTACATATCCCGTGCCCACCTCCCATTAGA
This sequence comes from Trichosurus vulpecula, assembly GCF_011100635.1. NCBI lineage: Eukaryota > Metazoa > Chordata > Mammalia > Diprotodontia > Phalangeridae > Trichosurus > Trichosurus vulpecula. Next base: position 213,742,092 of record NC_050577.1, on the reverse strand, counting down.
ATGTAAGTTCTTTGAGGACAAGAACTATCTCATTTAAAATCTAGCATGAACAGGTGTTTAATAGTATTTTTTCCTATTCATTCATATATAGGCAATAGAAAAGCACTAGGACAGACACATTCCTATGTTGTAAGTGTAGCTAAGCCAAAGACATGCTACCTTGCTCAAAGTAAGTACTCGATATGTATTTGATAAATTGAATTGTTAATTGTCATTTAAAGAATTGTTCTTTAATAAAGCAATCCATAAAATTAATTCTGATAGTATATGCAATATTCCACACCCACAATTCCTCACCTCTGCAAAAAAGTTGCATTTTCTCTTCTCTCCTTTGAGGCCATGCCTGATAATTATAATCACACAATGTCTAGTTTATTTATTTTTAGGTCTTTTACATTGTTGGATTCATTGATATATATGTTCATATGCATGTATGTACATGTAGACCCACATGTATGTGCATACATATACATGAATATTTACATATGTGTATATTTATTACCTGGTTCTGCTTACTTCACTTTGCATCAGTTCATATAAGCCTTCCCATACTTTTCTATGTTCTTCATATTTATCATTCTTTACAGTATGATATTATTATATTTGTTTAGCCGTTCCCAAATAGATGTACGTCTAAATTGTTTCGATTTTTTAACTTAAAAAAGTATTGTATAAAATTTTTTAAAAGTTGGTATAAACAAGACCTTTCTTTCTGTCCTTGACTTTGTGTCTGGGTCACAGGGTATTGGCATTTTAGTCACTTCCTTAGGATAAGTCCAAATCATTTTCAGAGTGCTTGCCCCAGTTCACAGCTCCACCAACAATGTATTAGTGTGCTAGTCTCTCCCACATTGTTTATTAGAAAAGGTAGTTTCTATGTTGACATATATTTGGTACTTAAAAATAATTTTCAGTACCTGAAAGAATGTCTTATTCCTGAAGACTGAAGGACCAGGGACTTTCCAAAACCAGTGAGAAATAATGCTAAGTATCCTCTCTCCCAATAACGGACTTTTGCCATTTAGCCTACATGGAGGGTTATCTTCTATGTGTAAGAAAAACTGTCTTGTTCTTTGACCATTTATGTCAACGTTTTCCCAGAGAATTGCACCATCACTGGGTAGCTGGGCTCATACAACATACACTTTCAATTTCCTTTCAAACAACTGGAAAAATTTCAGGATTTGGGTGATTGTTCTTGGCTGCCCAATGGACCTCTGTGATGCAGCAAATCCTACATTTGTAGCTGGCCAAGGAGCAGTCTGAGACTTAAAAGTTATAGACCTTAACTCTAGCAATGGACACCAGTGACCTTTGCCCTCCCTCCCTTCCAACGGTATTGATTGATGGTTTGGCTCAGGTGGTGCTAACTGAGGTCAAGGATCTAAAACCTATCTAGTCAGGAAGTCAAAAAACATTTATTAAGTGCTTACAGTGTGCCAGGTACTGTGTTAATGCTGGGAGTACAAAAAAAGTCCCTACTGTCAAAGAGCTCACTTTGTAATGGAGGGGGTCACATGTAAATAATTAGGTACATATTATAAATATATAAAATATTTGGTTATATATACATATATGTATGCAAAATAGAATCAATAGTAGGCCTTCTCAGAGGGGAAGGCACCAAAAACTGGGGTAACCAAGAAGAGCCTGCTAAAGATGGTAGGATTTGAGCTAAATATTGAAGGAAGCCAGGGAAGCCAGGAGGCAGAAGTGAGGGCAGAGGGCATTTCAGGCATTTCAGGGAAACAGCCAATGAAAAGATCCAGAGGTGGTAGATGGAGGGTTACATGAGAAAACCAGCAAGGAGGCCAATGTTGCTGGATCTTAGAGTACCTGAAAGGGAGTGAAGTATGATAAAAACTGGAAAGGTACGAATGGGAAGTACTCTAAAGAGCTTTAAATACCAAACAGAAGACTTCTTTACTCCTTGTTTACTCCTGGAGGTAACAGGAAGTTATTAGAGTTATTGTATGTATTTTGCATCCCCTCAGCAGAATGTCAGCTCCCTGGGAGCAGAGACTACTCCATTTTTTCCTTTGTATCCTCAGTGCCCAGCACAGTGCCTGACTCATAGTAGTGGTTTAAGAAATGCTTTAGTGAACTGAATAATAATCTTTATTATTTAAGAATATTTATTTTGTATTAAATGTTATTAGTGGTGCATTGGGAATACAATGTTTTAGCCTCTTATTGAAGATGACCCTAAAACAGCACCCTCTTAGTTCAGGTTTGATGCTGAGATGAGATGAGACACTCAAAAATCATTGAACAGTTAACAAAAGGACTTTCCCTTTTCTCTGACACAGCAAAAATACAGTGGCATTTACCTCCTGCTCAGTCCCTTGTCCTTCTCTCTCTCTTTCTCTCCATCATCTATCTATCTATCTCTTTTATCTTTCCCTATTTATATCTCTCTCCGTCTCTGCCTCTGTCTCTGTCTCTCTCTCTCCCTCTCTCTCCCTGTATGTCTGTCTGCCTGTCTATCTATCTCTATCTGTCTCCATATAGGGAAATGTTTCTAGTCATCAGGGCAGGGTATGATGAAGGACATAGTGACTCATTCGGTCTTTGGGAATCCACCAAGTCAGAGGGGCCCCAACCCCACTTCAAATCCAAAGCTTGATTTACTACACCATCAAATCAAGCCAATAAGCATTTATTAAACACCTACTATGTGTCAGACTATGTGCTAAATGCTGGAGACACAAAAAAGGCAAGAGACAGTTACTGACCTTGAGGTGATCATAGTCCAATGGGAGAGACAATATGCAAACAACTATCTACAGATAAGCTATATACGGGATAAATTTGAAATAATCAACAGAGGCAAGGCAGGGCTTTAGTTTAGACTTGAAGGAAGCCAGAGAATCCAAGGGGTAGAGATGAGGAGGAAGAGCATTCCAGGCATGGGAGACCACCAGCAAAAACACCAAGAGTTGGGAAATGGATTATCCTGTTCAAGGAATAGTAAGGAAGCCAGTGTCATTGGATTTCAGAGTATGTAGAGGGGAATAAGGTATAAGAAAATAAGGTATAAGAAATATAGGAGAGCTCTAAGTTATTAAATACTTTAAAAACCAATCAGAGGATTTTATATTTGATCCTGGTGGTTCTAGAAAGCCATTGGAGTTTCAGGGGCTGGATTAGGCAGAATGGACATGCTCAGACCAATGCTTTAGGAAGATTATGTTTCTTCTTTCTTGAAGATGTTGTAGTGATCTATTGTTTTAGAGTTATTTGGTCAGAATTCTATTTTAACCATTTAGAAAAACCTATCATTCATGTCCTATGCAGAATTCACTGACTGCCTGTAACATGAGATGTTCCAGCAGCACAAACTAACTCCTTTAACAATATACAGAAAAAATCAAACAGGTTGAATGGCTTTTTGGGTGGGTGGGGAGGTGGCACAATCCACATAGTTCTGTAAATATATACCTAAATATGTACCTATAAACACATACCTAAAAGGTGAAGGATATTCTTTAGTCAGAACCATCCATTCTTTTGTTCCCATTTTTATTCTTTTTTTCATTTTTTTTCAAATACTGACTTTTATAAGATTTTGAGTTCCAACTTTTTTTCTCCTTCCCTCCCTCCCCTCACCCACCTTCCCCAACACAGCAAGTAATCTGATATAGGCTATACATGAACAATCATATTAAACACATTTCCACATTAGTCATATTGTGAAAGAAGCATCAGAACAAAAAGGAAAAAACCACAAGAAAGAAAAATTTTTTTAAAAGGTGAAAATAGTATGCTTTGACCTGTATTCAGACTCCATAGTTCTTTCTCTGGATGTGGATAGCATTTTCCAACATAAGTCTTTTGGAATTGTTTTTGTATATAATTTGTCATTGTATTCCTGAGAAGAGCCAAGTCTATCAAAGTTGATCATTGCGCAATGCTGCTGTTAGTCTGTACAATGTTCTCCTGAGAACCATTCATTCTAAAGTGTTTGGCGTGGCATGTCCAGACCTTCGATTTTCCATTGGATACCTGGAGGAGAGAAATTAGATTTGAAACAGGCCAGCTCTTTATACTGGTATCTTTTGACAGAACTATTCATCAGCTGAGTTGGATCCTTAGAACGATTATTTCTCCAGGGTCTTGTGAAGCCCATGACCGAAGTATGATGCAGTAAGAAATCTGAAGACTTTCACTGTAATCCAGAACAAAGGAAGGGAAGCTCTAGAACAGGGTTTCTTAACCTTGGTTGGGTCATGGACCCCTTTGACAGTCTGGTGAAACCCAGGGACCTCTTTTCAGAATCATGTCTTTAAATGCACTAAATAAAATACTTAATGTTCCAAAGGAAACCAATCACATTGTCTGTGGACAGGAAGACTTCAATCACATGTAGTCTAGTGGCAGGTCTAATAATTACCACAGTGATTTGGAATTGTGATCAGTGGAAACAATACTTCGAGAGATCTGTACCAACTATAATGTGATATGAAAATACCTGCAATTTCTATTGTTCACAAAGTCAAAGTCACTGGGACTTTCAATGTGGCTTGTTGCCTACATTCATAATTGAGGGAAATGCCAAATTCCAGTTAGGAGGTTGTGAAGATAAAGGTATAATTTTTTCTCATCCAAGTTGACAGATCCCTTGAAATCTATCCATGGATAAGACATGGACCCTCGGTCAAGAACCTATGTTCTAGGGCCTTCCCTCTTAGACTGCCTTCCACTCATAGTGTATTTACATTTTATATATATGTATATAGTTGTTCACATGTTGTCTCTCCTGTTAGATTGGTAACTTGTAGAGGGCAGGGGACATTTTGCATTTCTTTGTGTCTCCAGCCCTTAGCACAGAGTTTGGCACAGAGTGTGTGCTAATATGTGCTTGTCAACTGATAACTCTTAGTTCTGGTAAAGGGCTGGAAAGAAGCCATGGAGCATGGATAAAAAACATGCAGATTCTCAGACATGGAGACTTCAAAGACCATCTAGTCAAATCTCCATGTGCTCAGGAGCCCCCTCTACAAGATGCCCAACAAATCTTTCTTCAAGACCTTGATTTTGATGAGAGGGACCCACTACCTTCCAGAAACAGCCCATTTTCCTTGTGGCAGTTTTTCTATTGAGGTTCTCCCTACATCTAACTAAAAGCTCTGTCTTGGCCTCCATTATTCATTTTCTTAGTTCTGACTTTTGGGGCCAGGTAGAACAATTATAAGCCTTCTTTTTTGCTCTCTTTTGGGCAGCTAGGGGGCACAGTGAATAGAGCTCTGGGCCTGGAGTCAGGAAGATTCATCTTCCTGAGTTCAAATCTGGCCTCAGACACTTACTAGCTGTGTGACCCCGGGCAAGTCATTTAACCCTGTTTGTCTCAGTTTCCTCATCTATAAAATGATCTGGAGAAGGAAATGGTAAACCACTTCAGTATCTCTTCCAAGAAAACCCCAAATGGGGTCATGAATAGTCAGACACAACTGAAAACCACTGAACAACAACAAATATCCCTACTGAATTCCATCCTGAGAGGCACTGAGGGGTGGTGGATAGAGAAGTGGCCTCAGAATTAGGAACACCTAGATTCAGGTCCTACCTCTGATACATATCAACTGTGTGACCCTGGCCAAGTCACTTAAAATCTTGGTGCTCTAGACAACTTTTCAAGACAACAAGTTGCTAAAAAGATGCCAATTTATATTGGCAGATGGAGTTTCCTAGTTGGGAATTGATCACATTAATGGAATCACAGATCCACAGTCCAGTCCTATCCCATTCCAGATTCCATCTTTTTAGATCTAGTGGAAATAACATGGGTTTGAAACCCCTGTCCTCTGCCTTTGATTATTGGTTCTTCTCTTTACTCCCTGGTGAGATGCTAAGGAAGGCATTTCATCTCTTTAGTCCTAGTTTCATTATCTGTAAAATGAGAGGGTTAATTTAAATCAAGTGTTCTTAATCTTTTTTGGGGACCTGGACCTCTCTGGCAGTTTGGTGAAGCCTATGGATTCCTTTTTAGAATAATGAATACATAGGATTGCAAAGGAAATACATTATATTGAAATAGTTATTTAAAATATTTTTAAAATACCAGTTCTTGGATCCTCAGTTAAGACTCCCTGGATGCCCAAATCATAAAATTCTGAGCTTTGTTATTTAATTTAATGAATCCAGGCTATATTGTTATTTATTAATCCAAGCTGTACTGGTTCAGGAAGGCAAGGACCATCCAAAGGGCATCCAAATCAAGGATCCAGGTTCAGATTCTACCTCTGCTCATTGGTTTTCCCAACTTGGGTGACCTTGGGCAAATCTCTTACCCTCCTTGGGGCTCAGTTTCATCATCTCTAGAATGAGGAAGTTGGACAAGGGGGCCTTTAGGGTTCCTTCCTGGTCTATGACTATGATCCTATGTATCTGTATCATACTAATACTCCTAGGAGTCCACTTTGGTAAATATCATTACCTCTGCCATCTGGTCCACTTGAGTGGTTTTCCAGAGTCAGTTGTACCAGCCTGAGTTTGTTGTGACATTCAAGGCTCTATAGTTGTGACAGAGTCTCAACCCCTCATTTTCTTCTTGACAGCTAGTAGTGGGACTCATGTACGGGAAAGACTCCTATATTATTTTTAAGAAGCTCCTATAGAGCTGCAGGTTCTGTTCTGGTCAATGTGTAGGTCTGCCTGCTTTGAACTGGTGGTTTGAGAGGTTAAGCAATTTGTCCAATCATTTGATTAGTCAGAAAGGCATCTAAAAAGTTCATTAAACTATCCTTGGTTCTCTCAGAGATGTAACAATAATGCATTGTTTGAACAGTCTTCAAAAAATATCCAACCTTTGATTCAATATCTCCACATGGAATTTGGTGGAAATGTCTATTTTTATTCCTAGTTTTTTCTGGACCTGGTTGTGTGTTTGTGGGAAAACTTTTTGATAGCAAAAATATGGTCTTCAGAGCTTGAATAATTTGTATGTCTTTACAAAGGAGCAACTCAAGTCCTGGAGAGCCCTTCCAGATTTTAGGGCATCTGTGTTTCCACTGTTCTGTTTACAGGAGAAAGCCTGAGAACATTTTTTTTCATAGAACAAGCCAGAATTTAGTTTACAATTAGGCAGAAGAGACTGACAATGAACAAGGGTAGAATGCCTCTAGGAATCTTGGGCAATTGGAAGAGAGACAAGAACTTAATTTAAGTTAATTTGGCTTTTCAGAATTAAAATGTGTTATCAAAATATGTGCTGCAGAACCAGGAAAATATTGTACACAGTAACAGCAATGCTGTGAGATGACCAACTTTGATAGACTTAGCTCTTCTCAGCAATGCAATGATCTAAGACAATTCCAAAAGACTCATGATGAAAAATTCTATCCACATCCAGAGAAAGAACTATGGAGTCTGAATGCAGACTGGAGCTTACTATTTCTCTTTTCCTTTTTTTCTCCTTTTGTGTGGTTTTCCCCTTTGGTTCTAATTCTTCTTTAGAACATGACTAATGAGGATATATGTTTAATATGATTGTACATGTATGGCCTATATCAGACTGCATGCCATTTTGGGCAAGGGGAAGGGGAAGGAGGGGGAGAAAATATAACACTCAAAATCTTATAAAGGTGAGTGCTGAAAACTAAAAATAAATACATATTAATAAAATAAAATAACATTTTCTATTGGGAAAAATACGTGGTGCTAAGAGTTATGGTGGGTGATGTTGAGAAAAATGTAGCCAGCTTTGGAGACAGCAAGACCTGGGTTCAAGTTCCCCTACTAACACATACTGGCTTGTATGACCCTAGACATGTCACTGAACTTCTCAGTGGTCCAGGCAACTTTCAGAAGAATTCTTTTTTTTCCTTTTAAATTAATTTATTTTTAGTTTACAACATTCAGTTCCACAAGCTTTTGAGTTTCAAATTTTCTTCCCCTCCCTCTCCTTCCCCCCAAGATGGCATACAATCTGATATAGATTCTACATATACCTTCACATTAACATATTTTCACATTAGTCATGTTGCAAAGAATCATAACCAATGGAATGAACCACGAGAAAGAAGAAACAAAACACAAAAGAGAGAGGAAATAGTTTGCTTCAATCTGCATTCAGACTCTGTAATTCTTTCTTTGGATGTGGATAGCATCAAAGTTAGTCATTGCACAATGTGGCTGTAATTGTGTCAAATACTCTCCTGGTTCTGCTCCCCTCACTCAGCATCAGTTCATATAAGTCTTTCCAGGCTTACAGAAGAACCTAGGTCTGTAAACTTGTTTTTAAAAACTTTTTGACAGCTGTATTTCAGTATATTTGGTTTCCTTTGTTATCTCATGTATTTTTATGCATTCAAAAACATTATTCAGGGATGGGGTTCAGAGGCTTCAGTAAATTTCCAAAAGGGTCACTGACACAATAGGTTAGGGAGCCCTTCTATAAGACTAGACTCACCAGTCTTCTTCTTGCTACCTGTGTGACGTTGTGCAAATCACTTAACATCGCTGGGTCTTATTTGTTCATCTATGCTCCCTTTATCTCTAAATCTATGATGCTACATTCCTGTTACAGACAAGTTGCCAACCTGTGCCAGTGGAGGAAGCTTCTATGCTGGGAGTTCATCGCACTAAGGAAATCACAGGTCTAGATTTTTTTTTTCAAAATGGCCATCAAGTGCTCTCATAGAAACCCTTTATAGCAAATGAAACCGCTTAATTGATTTAGGTCTACCGATAGACGCTTATCTAGAGGGATTACTCCGCTATCTTGCTCTGATAAAATTTATTATAACTTGGTGACAATTTTGGCTATCTTTCAAAAGCTTTTCCTTTTCTATTATTCTATTGGTTCTATTCTACTGCTTAGATACCTTCCTGTGAGGTCATTTCAGTGAATTAATGCCACTGTGAATAATAAAGAAATCAAAGTCACTAAGAAGTTTTGGTTTTGTGATGCGTGGCTAAAAAAAGGATCAGTGATTACTCTTGGATACAGCGTGGCCTCTTTGCTGTGGCCCCAATTTCCCAAGGTCTCATTTAAAATTGATATCCCTGACTTCATGGCATTGAAAGCAGTCATTCCTCAACAAGTCAGGTTGTTTTGACCATTCTGATGGAACTGGAGAATGTTAGTCTTGGAAGGAACCACTGTGATCACCCTGTCCCCATTTTACTGAAGGGGAAACTAAGGCCCAGAGAAGGGAGGTGACTTACCTAGGGCCACAGGGCTGGTTATCAGCAGAGTCAACACTAGAGCCCTATTCTCCATGCTCTTTTCACATGGAATCAGCTCTGATACTTTTAGCAGAAGCCATGAAATTCAACTCATGTTTGCCTTGGGGGCATAATCCTCTTAGCTCTGGAAATAAATCCCTTCCTAAAGCCTACAATGTTCTAATTGATGAGTCTATAAAATGGTTCATTATATTTAACCAGCCCAGCTATGCTCCATACCTGCACCCCAAACTCCCACTCATCTTCTTGCTATCTGCATTGCCTTTCCCCTTCCATATCTGAAATCAAAACAAATCATTGATACTGGAGAGGATGTGTCAGTAAAGTTATGCTCATTATTTCTGTGACTTCCTCAGCCCTTTTCTCTACATCTGATCTGGCAATCTCTCATCCTTCCATGGTTTTAATCATCAGAAGGCTGCCAAATCTGTGTCTCCAACCTTGACATCTAGACCCAGTTGCCTATAAGACATCTCCACCTGGGTGCCCATTGCCACCTCAAATTCAACCTGTCCCAACTGAACTTCACTATTTATAGTATCACCATGAATACTTACCTTTATCTGAGAAACTATCTTAAAATTCCACCCCCCCCCAATTTTATGCTTTCCTTCTTTTTTTAATTTAATTTATTTAATATATTCAGTTTTCAGCATTGATTTTCACAAGAGTTTGAATTACAAATTTTCTCCCCATTTCTACCCTCCTGCGCAATCCAAGATGGTGTATATTCTGGTTTCTCTGTTCCCCAGTCAGCCCTCCCATCTGTCACCCTACTCCCCTCCTATCCCCCTTTCCCTTCTTCTCTTGTAGGGCAAGATAAATTTCTATGCCCCATTGCCTGTGTATCTTATTTTCTAGTTGCAGCAAAAAATTTTTTCTTTGTTGTTGTTTTTGATCGTCTCTTTTTAAAATTTTGAGTTCCAAATTCTCTCCCCTCTTCCCTCCCTGCCCACCCTCCCTAAGAAGGCAAGCAATTCCACATAGGCCACATGCATATCATTATGTAAAACCCTTCCACTACACTCATGTTGTGAAAGATTAACTATGTTTTGCTCCTTCCTAACCTATTCCCCTTTTTTTTCTTTCTTTTTTTTTAAATTTATTTAACATATTTAGTTTTCAGCATTGATTTTCACAAGAGTTTGAATTACAAATTTTCTCCCCATTTCTACCCTCCCCCCACTCCAAGATGGCGTATATTCTGGTTGCCCTGTTCCCCAGTCAGAGCTCCCCTCTGTCACCCCACTCCCCTCCCATCCCCTTTTCCCTTCCTTTCTTGTAGGGCAAGATAAATTTTTACGCCCTATTGCCTGTGCGTCTTATTTTCTTGTTGCATGCAAAAACATTTTTGTTTGTTTTTGAACATCTGTTTTTAAAACTTTGAGTTCCAAATTCTCTCCCCTCTTCCCTTCCCACCCACCCTCCCTAAGAAGTCAAGTAATTCAACATAGGCCACATGTGTATCATTATGTATAACCCTTCCACAATACTCATGTTGTGAAAGACTAACTATATTTTGCTCCTTCCCAGCCCATCCCCCTTTATTGAATTTTCTCCCTTGACCCTGTCCCCTTTTGAAAGTGTTTGTTTTTGACTACCTCCACCCCCCATCTGCCCTCCCCTACATCATCCCCCCCATTTTTTTTTATCTTCTTCCCTCTTCTTTCCTGTGGGGTAAGATTCCCAATTGGGTATGTATGGTATTCCCTCCTTAGGCCAAATCTGATGAAAGCAATGTTCACTCATTCCCCCCTCATCTGCCCTCTCCCCTCCTCCCACAGAACTGCTTGCTCTTGCCACCTTTATGGGAGATAATCCATCCCATTCTATCTCTCCTTATCTCCCTCTCTCAGTATGTTCCTCTCTCATCCCTTAATTTGATTTTATTTCTTTTAGATATCTTCCCTTCATCTTCAACTCACCTTGTGTCTGCTCTTTCCCTCTCTCCCTCCCTCTCTCTCTCTCTCTCTCACTCTCCATATATATATGTGTATATATATATATATATACATACACACATAGATATATACATACATACACATTCACCTATATATCTACATAAACATATATGTATGCATATTCCCTTCAGCTACCCTAATACTGAGGTCTCATGAATCATACTCGTCATCTTTCCATGTAGGAATGTCAACAAAACAGTTCACCTTTAGTAAGTTCCTTGCAATTTCTTTTTCTTGTTCTTTTTCTTGATTACCTTTTCATGCTTCTCTTGATTCTTGTGTTTGAAAGTCAAATTTTCTATTCAGTTCTGGTCTTTTCACTGAGAAAGCTTGAAAGTCCTCTATTTTATTGAAAATCCATATTTTGCCTTGGAGCATGATACTCAGTTTTGCTGGGTAGGTGATTCTAGGTTTTAATCCTAGCTCTATTGACCTCCGGAATATCATATTCCAAGCCCTTCGATCTCTTAATGTAGAGACTGCCAGATCTTTGGTTATTCTGATTGGGTTTCCACAATACTCAAATTGTTTCTTTCTGGCTGCTTGCAGTATTTTCTCCTTGATCTTGGAGCTCTGGAATTTGGCGACAATATTCCTGGGAGGTTTCTTTTTAGGATCTATTTGAGTTGGCGATCGATGGATTCTTTCAATTTCTATTTTGCCCTGTGACTCTAGGATATCAGGGCAGTTCTCCTTGATAATTTCTTGAAAGATGATATCTAGGCTCTTTTTTTGATCATGGCTTTCAGGTAGTCCAATAATTTTTAAATTATCTCTCCTGGATCTATTTTCCAGGTCAGTGGTTTTTCCAATGAGATATTTCACATTGTCTTCCATTTTTTCATTCCTTTGGCTCTGTTTTATAATATCTTAATTTCTCATAAAGTCACTAGCTTCCACTTGCTCCAATCTAATTTTTAAGGTAGTATTTTCTTCAGTGGTCTTTTGGACCTCCTTTTCCATTTGGCTAATTCTGCCTTTCAAGGCATTCTTCTCCTCATTGGCTTTTTGGAGCTCTTTTGCCATTTGAGTTAGTCGATTTTTTAAGGTGTTGTTTTCTTCAGTGTATTTTTCAGTATTTTTTTGGGTCTCCTTTATCAAGTCATTGACTTGTTTTTCATGGTTTTCTCGCATCCTTCTCATTTCTCTTCCCAATTTTTCCTCTACTTCTCTAACTTGCTTTTCCAACTCCTTTTTGAGCTCTTCCATGGCCTGAGAGCAGGTCATGTTTTTCTTGGAGGCTTTTGATGTAGGCTCTTTGACTTTGTTGACTTCTTTAGGCTGTATGTTTTGGTCTTCTTTGTCACCAAAGAAAGATTCCAAAGTCTGAGACTGAATCTGAGTGCGTTTTTCCTGCCTGGCCATGTTCACAGCCAACTTACTTGACCCTTGAGTTTTTCGTCAGGGTATGACTGCTTGTAGAGCAAAGAGTACTTTGTTCTAAGCTTGAGGGGATGCGCCGTTGATTTCAGAGCTATTTCTATACAGCCAGCTCTGCCACACCAGCACTCCTCCTTCCTCAAGAACCACCAACCTGGACCTGATGCAAATCTTAAGCAGGCTCTGCACTCCTGCTCTGATCCACCACTTAATTCCTCCCACCATGTGGTCCTGGGGCTGGAAGTAACTGCAGCTGTAGTTCTGTAGCTGCACCTCCCCTGCTGCCCCTGGGGCAGTGGCTGAACTGCGAACTCTGTCCCCTGCAGCTTTTCCCACTAACCTTCTCTGTTGTCTTTGGTGTTTGTGGGTTAAGAAATCTGGTAACTGCCACAGCTCACTGATTCAGGGCGCCAGGGCCTGTTCCAGCCCGCTGCTAGTCTGGTTGGTCCTGCCACCGCCCACGCTGAGCTCCACTCCCCTCTGCTCCATGCTCGATAGACCTCATCCAGCGACCATCCAGGCTGTCCTGGGCTAGATTCCTGCTTCCCTCTGCTATTTTGTGGGTTCTGCAGTTCTAGAATTTGTTTAGAGCCATTTTTTATAGTTTTTTGGAGGGACCTGGCAGGGAGCTCACACAAGTCCCTGCTTTTCAGCTGCCATCTTGGCTCCCTTCTGCTTTCCTTCTAACCTTGTCTACAATGGTTTTATTTGTACAAACACTTTTTAATTTACTGTAATCAAAAATGATCAGTTTTACATCTCACAATGCTGTCTATTTCTTGTTTATCCATAAATTGTTCTCCTCTCCATAGATCTGATAGGTAATATGTTCCATGTTCTTCTAATTTACTTATATCTCCCTTTATGTCTATGTCATGTATCCATTTTGACTTTATCTTGGTAAATGGTGTAAAATAATGGTTTATACCTGGTTTTTGCCAGACTGCTTTCCAGTTTTCCCAACAACTTTTTACTGAACTGTGAATTCTTATCCCCAAAACTTAAATCTTTACATTTGTCAAAGACAAGGTTACTAGAATAATTTATTGCTATATATTACATATCTACTCTATTCCACCAATCCATCTTTCTATTTCTTAACCAATACTAGATAATTTTGATAATTACCACTTTATAATACAGTTTAAGATCTGGTACTGCTAGGCCTCCTTCTTATACATTTTTTCATTAATTCCTTTCATATTCTTGACCTTTTGTTCTTCCAAATACATTTTATTATTTTTCTACCTCAATAAAATAATTTTTTGGCAATTTAATTGGGATGACATTGAACAAGTAGATTAGTTTAAGTAGAATTGTCATTTTTATTACATTGGCTTGGCCCACCAAGGACCAATTAATATTCCTCCAATTATTTAAATCTGACTTTATTTATACAAAAAATGTTTTATAATTATGTTCATATAGTTCCTGGGCTTGTCTTGGCAGATATGCTCCCAGGTATTTTACATTGTCTGTGGTTATTTTAAATGAGATATATCTTCCTATGTCTTCTTGTGGAGCTTTGTTGGTGACACACAGAAATGCTGATGATTTATACAGGTTTATTTTATATTTGTCTACTTTGCTAAAATTATTGCTTCCATTAATTTAAGTAGAATTGCTAAGATTTTCCAAATATACCATCTTATCATCTGTGAGAAGAGATAGTTTTATTGCCTCTTTGCCCATTCTGATTTCTTCTATTTCTTTTTCCTCTCATTGCTATTGCTAGCATTTCTGGTACAATATTGAATAATATTCTTAATAATGGGCATCCTTGTTTCACTTCTGCTCTTATTGGGAAGACTTCTAGTTCACTCCCATTATAGATAATACTTAATGATGGTTTTAGGTAGATCTTCTTAAAATCCATTTATTGTTATGCTTTCAAGTGTTTTTAATAGGAATGAATGTTGTATTTTGTCAAAAGATTTTTTTCTGGATCTATTGATATAATCAAGTGATTTTGTTACTTTTGTTATTGATATAATGAATTATTTTAATAGTTTTCCTTACATTGAACCATTTCTGCATTCCTGGTATAAATCCTATTTGGTTACAATGAATAATCTTTGTAATATATTGTTATAGTCTCCTAGCTGGTATTTTATTTAGGATTTTTGCATCAATATTCCTTAGGAAAATTATTCTGTAATTTTTTTCTCTGTTTTTGATCTTCCTGGTTTAGGATACCATAACAGAACCATATTTGTTCCATAAAAGGAGTTTCGTAGTACTCCTTCTTTGCCTATTATTCCAAATAATTTATTAAAGATTGGAATTAGTTGATCTTTAAATGTTTGGTAGAATTCACTTGTAAATCCATCTGATCCTGATGCTTTTTTTCTTAGGAATTTCATTTATGGCCTATTTAATTTCTTTTTCTTAAATAGGTAAAACAGGTTTGTTTAGATATTCTATTTTCTCCTCTGTTAATTTGGGAAGCTTATATTTTAAATATTCTTCCATTCCATTTAAATCATTAAATTTATTGGCTTGTAATTAGGTAAAACATTTCCTAATAATTGATTTAATTTCATCTTCATTAATGTTATCTTCACTCTTTTCATTTTTGATACTAGTGATTTAGTTTCCTTCTCTCTTTTTTAAAATCATATTAACCAATGGTTTATCTCTTTTATTGTTTTTTCCATAAAACTAACTCTTAGTTTTATATATCAATTCAATGGTTTTCTTCAAATTCAATTTTATTAATTTCATTTTTAATTTTTAGGAATTACAATTTGGTGTTTAATAGGGGATTTTTAATTTGTTCTTTTAGAAAAAGATTGTTTTTAAAATTGTGTGCCAAATTATCTACTTTTTCCACTATCTTATTGATATGAACAGTTAGATACATAAGTTTTCCTTTTATTATTGCTTTTGCTGCATCCCGTAAATTTTGTATGTTGTCTCGTTATTATCATTCTTTTTAATAAAATTATTTATTGTTTCTATGTCATGTTCTTTAACTCCCTCATTCTTTAAAGATTAGGTTATATACTCTCCAATTAATTTTTAATCTGTTTCCTTTTTTAATTGTATTTTTATTAATTGTCCTTTATTAAATGTAATTTTACATTGCATTATGATCTGAAAGGGATGCATTTACTATTTCTGCTTTTCTGCACTAAAGTATAAAGTTTTATGGCCTAATATTTGGTCAATTTTTGTAAAGGTGCCATATACCATTGAGAAAAAGGTATATTACTTTCTATTCCCATTCAATTCTCTCCAGATGTTTATCATATCTAGCTTATTTAAGACTCTTTTCTTATTTATTTTTGGGTTAGATTTATCTAGTTATGAGAGAGGAAGGTTGAAGTCCCCCATTATTATAGTTTTGCTATTTATTTCCACTTGTAATTAATTTACCTTTTCCTTTTAAAATGTGGGTGCTATAACATTTGGTGCATATATGTTTAGTATTGATATTATTTCATCATTTATGAGACCTTTTAACATAATGTAGTTTCCTTGTTTATCTCTTTTAATTAAGTCCATTTTAGCTTTAACTTTGTCTGAGATCATGATTGTTACCTCTGCTTTTTTTATATCTGCTGAAGCATAATAAATTCTACTCTATCCCTTCATTTTTACAGTGTATGTGTTTCTCATTTTTAAATTTGTTGCTTGCAAACAACATAATGTTTTTTGATCCATTTTGCTATACATATAGTTAGTAATTGTATATTTAGCCTATCCCATTTTTCCTCACTATTTATCCTATTCCCTCTTGCTTCTTATCCTACCCTTCCTCCAAAGTCTAAGCTACTTCTGATCAATACCTCCCTAATCCATACACCCTTCTAAAAGTCCTTCCTTTATCTCATCCCCTTGCTCTCCTATTTCTCTGTAAGTTAAGAAAACTTTTATACCCTACCAAAAGTATGTAGGTTATTCCCTCTTTCACCTAGTTCTGATGAGAATAAAGTTCACACACTACTAGCCCTCCATTTTCTCCTCCCCTCCACTGTAACAATTCTTCCATTCATGCCTCTTTTGTATGAGATAATTTGCTCCATCTAACCTCTTGCTACCCAGCTTTATTTTTAGACTCATCCCATCCTAATCAACTCATTCCCAAGCCTTGTATCTTTCAGACTACACAGTAAAAATAACATACTTAAGAGTTACAAATAACATTTTCCCATATAAGAAGTAAAAATTTAATCGTTATAATTAGTCTTGTGTTTACCTTCTTGTGTTTCTCCTGATTCCTCTTAAGTCAAATTTTCTGTTCAGTTCTGGTCTTTTCCTCGAGAATACCTTAAAGTCTTTTAATCCATTAAATATCATTTTTTCCCTTGCATGATTATACTCAGCTTTGCTGGATAGGCCATTCTTGGTTGCAAATCCAGCTCCTCTGCTCTTTGGAATATTATATTCCATGCCCTTCAGTCTTTTAATGTAGAAGCTGCTAAATCTTGTGTTATCCTGATTGTAGCTCCACAATATTTAAATTATTTCTTTCTAGTTGCTTGTAATATTTTCTCCTTGACCTGGGAGCCTTGAAACTTAGCTATAATGTTTCTGTGAGTTTTCATTTTAAGATCTCTTTCAGATAGTGATTGCTGGATTTTTTTTTCAATTTTATTTTTCACTTTAGTTTTAAAACTTCCAGGCAATTTTCCTTAATAATTTCTTAAAATATAGCATCTAGCCTCTTTTTTAAACCATAACTTTCAGGTTGTCCAACAACTCATATAAATCTGTTTTCCAGTCAGTTGTTTTCCTAATGAGATATTTCACATTTTCTTCTATTTTTTCATTCTTTTGATTTTGTTTTATTATTTCTCAATGTCTTATGAAATCATTAGCTTCTTCTTGCCTAATTCTAATTTTTAAGGAATTATTTTCTTCTTTAAGTTTTTGGATATTTTTCTGATTGGTTAGCTTTCTTTTAATAACTTTCTTGGTTTTCTTGCATTACTCTTATTTTTTCCCTTACTTTTCTTCATCCTCTCTTTTTTGATTTTTAAAGTCTGTTGTAAGCTTTTCCAAGAACTCTTTTTGGGCTTATGACCATTTTTACATTTTTCTTTGAAGCTTTATAAGTAGCTGGGATGACTTCACTGTTTTCTGAATTTGAACCCTGATCTTCTCTATCACATAGTAGCTATCCATGGTTGGGTTCTTTCTCATTTTTTTTAAATTGTCCATTTCTTAGCTATTAACTATATGTTAGGGTTGGGTTCTGCTCCCAGGGTGAGGAGGGTAATGTCTCAGGCTTCAGGCTTTTCTCCTGCTGTTCTTTTGTAAACTGTATCTGGGGGCCTTTTACCTCTTGGTTCTTCCAGTGTTCCATAATCTAAGGCAGGTGTGGTCACTGCTCCTCTGGCTCATGTGTTGGTCTATGGGTACCCTCAGGGACTCCTCTCTGCCTCTGAGCCACAACCAGGGCCCCCAGTACCACTGCCACCACAAATGCTCTTGCTCCCAGCAGTCCCTGTGGCCACAAGCATCAGCTCACCCCTCTGCTCCAGAACTGAAACCAGGGACTCCACTCTCTTGTGAGTGACCCCAACCAGCAGGGCCCCATCCTTCTGCAACCACAACTCATAGGTGTGCTTGCTCCTCCTCCCCCACAGCCACAGCTTGGGCCTAGTCTGGTCAACACCTGGGCCCCAAGTCCAGCACCAGAGAAGGGTCCCCCTGTTCCCCCAATCATACAGTCCCTGGTGTGAAAGTTCCTGAAGCTGAGGCTGCCCCCATAGCTGGCTAGAGGTCAGATCTTTCCCTAACATCCTCCCAAGTTGTCTTAGGCTGGATGACTGCTTTACCCAGACTTTTAATTATTTCTGCCTCTCTAAAATTCACTTAGACACACTATTTTACTATCTATCAAATATAAGGGGAAGAGACAAGACAAAAGATGAGAAGTTAAGGTAAATAAAGAGAAATAAAATGTTAAATAATAATAATAATAATAATACCCGGTTTGGATTTGTTGTTTTTTTTAAAAAAAAGCACCCAGAGACTGAATTTGAGGAAGGAGAAATTCAGGAGAATTTGAAGATAACCTAAAGAAGCAGGGCTTGAATTGGAAGGAGGTAGAGGGTTCCATCTGAAGGAAAACAAGCACTAAGAAATAAAGAAAGGAGAGGAGGACTCAAGGGGAAGGAAAAGAAGAAGGTTGGCATGATGAGGTCAATAAGAAAAGGTCACTCTCAAGAGAAAAGGAGATAGTGTGTGGCTCTCAAGTACTATAGGTGATCAAAGAAGAAGAAAGTCCAAAGCAGTGGTTCTGAGGACCCCTGGGATCTCTGAGACTCTTTGGGGGAGTGTCTATGAGGTCAAAATTATTTTTAAAATTTTTTTAGATTTTTTTATTTTTAATTTACAGCACTCAGTTCCACAAGTTTTTGAGTTCCAAATTTTCTTCCCCTTCCCCTCTCTCCCTGCCCCAAGATGGCATGGAATCTGATATATGTTCTACATATATCTTCTCATTAAACTTATTTACACAATAGTCAAGTTGTAAAGAAGAATTATAACCAATGGAATGAATCATGAGAAAGAAGAAACAAAACCAAAAAAGAAGAGAAAAAAAAAGAGAGAGCAAATAGTTTGCCTCAATCTGCATTCAGACTCCATAATTCTTTCTCTGGATGTAGATAGCTCTTTCCATCATGAGTCTTTTGGAGCTGTCTTTGAATCTTGTATTGCTGAGAAGAGCCAAGTCTATCAAAGTAAGTCATCACAGAAGCAATATGTCTGTCATTGTGTACAATGTTCTCCTAGTTCTGCTCCCCTCACTCAGTATCACATCATGTAGGTCTTTCTGGGCATAGACCAACATCTTACACCATATACCAAAATAAAGTCAAAATGGGTTCATGATTTAGGAATAAAGGCTGATACTATAAGCAATTTGGGAGAGCAAGGAATAATTTACCCGTCAGATTTATGGGAAAGGGAAGAACTCATGACCCAACAAGAGACAGATAGCATCGCAAAATGCAAAATAGATAATTTTGATTATGTTAAATTGAAAAGTTTTTGTATAAACAAAGCCAATGCAACAAAGATTAGGAGGGAAGCAGAAAATTGGGAGAAAAATCTTTACAACCAGTGTCTGTGGTAAAGACCTCATATCTAAAATATACAGGGAACTGAGCCAAATTTATGGCAATACAAATCATTCCCCAATTTAGGAATGGTCAAAGGATACGAACAAGCAGTTTTCAGAGGAAGAAATTAAAGACATCTATAGGCATATGAAAAAATGCTCTAAGTCACTATTGATTAGAGAAATGCAAATCAAAACAACTTTTAGGTACCACATCTCTCCTGTCAGACTGGCTAACATGACAAAACAGGAAAATGATAAATGCTGGAGAGGACATGGGAAAATTGGTACACTGTTACATTGTTGGTGAAGTTGTGAACTGATCCAGCCATTTTGGAGAGCAATTTGCAATTATGCCCAAAGGGGTATAAAAATGTGCATACCCTTTGACCCAGCAATAACACTTCTAGGGCTGTAACCCAAAGAGATCACACAAGTGGGAAAGGGACCCATATGTACAAAAATATTTATAGCAGTTCTCTTTGTGGTAGCAAAGAATTGGAAATCAAGGGGATGCCCATCAATTGGGGAATGGCTAAACAAGTTGTGGTATATGAATCTAATGGAATACTATTGTGCTATAGGAAATGGGGAACGTACAGACTTCATAATAACTTGGAAAGACCTACATGATATGATCAAAATTATTTTAATAATTATACTAAGATGTTTTTACAAACTGGTAAATATTGATAGATATAATCTACATAAATAGAAGCTCTGGGGGAGGGTGGGGTTCTCAACCATTTTTAAGAATGTAAAAGAGAGAACTTCCAGTCTAAAGGAGAGATGCAAAGCATGCCCCAGCACTCCCCAGTATGTAATTGAGAAATATTTAACAAAATAAAAATATGATAGAACGTAGAAAATGATAATATATCTGACATATACTGGCTATGGGATCTGGAACAAATCACTTAAGCCTCTCGGGATGGGCTATGCTCATGACAATAAGCTGCAAATAGAGTGGTGATCTGTATTGATAGATGGAGTTTCCTCATCTGGGAGTTGCCTATACCAATGAAGTCTTTGGTCTAGTCCCTATCGCCAAGATGGAGATAAGTTATGCTAATTACCTACCATGGTCGTTCTGTGTTCAAGACTATATAAATCTTTTTCCCCACTTAGGAATATTTTATTTTTTCCAATTACATGTAAAGGTTATTTTCAACATTCCGTTTTGTAAAATTTTGAGTTGTAAATTTTTCTCCCTTCCTCCCTCTCCCCCTTCCCAAGAGAGCAAGCAATCTGATATAGGTTATACATGTACAATCATGTGAAATGTATTTCCACATTAAAGACTTTGTAAATCTTACAGAGCATGCTATAGAATTGCTTTCAGGCTTCCACAAATTATCATATATGTTATCTTATGTGATCCTCACAATAGCATTGTAAAGTAGGTGCTACTCTTAACCCCATTTTACAGGTGAAGAAACTGAGTCACAGAGAAAATAAGTGACTTACCATGGGTAGCTATAGTAAGTAGCTAGTAAGTGTCTGCAGCAGGTTTGTATTCAGGTCCTTCTGATTTCAAATCCTGTGCTTTCTCCACTGGGCTACCTAGTTGTTGTCAATAACATTAATTATTAAAATTAATAATATTACTTATATAATAATAGATAATATGATAATAATTCTTGTTATTGTTGTCTGGCCTTAAGATTTCATCAGTGTATGAAATTCTTTCAATTGATGTAGGATTGGAAGCTGCCCAGGGTCACACAGCCAGTATGTGCCAGAGGCAGACTATGGATGAAATGTGTTACATGCCTCCTCACAGACAGATGATGGATAGAGGATGAAGAGTGAGAAACAAATTTTTGGACAAGGACGATGTGAGAATTTGTTTTGCTTGACTGCATATACTTGCTATGTTTCTTTTTCAGTTTGAGGAAGGAGCAAAGAAGGAGGGAGATAAAAGGAATACTTTTTTTTTTAAGTTAAAGCTAACCAAAAAATACTGAGGGGAGCTGTGTTCACATGTAGCACTGTTTAGGAAAGTAATTCTTTATCCACACCATCGGGCTCCCATTTTCCACGAGGCAAAGAACCTTTCCTGAGACATCAGTACTGTTTGATTCTGAGGCCATGTCTCTACCCACTATCCAGCCCGCCACTCAGTATTATTACCAAGGTGCCACATTTGAGACCCTGACATTGTCAATAGACTTCCCATCTCGCCTAGTGGCTGATAGGAAAACAGAAGTATAGGCAGGCCCCTGCCTTGGTTGGATGTAGTCCATGTAACCAAGAAACCAAGGGAAACATTTTGATATGAAAGAGAAATAGGAATATGAGGGAAGAGTATGGTCCAGGGAGAAAAAGGAACAAGTTTTAGTCAGTTTGGTGGAATGATGGATAGAGCACAAGAATTGGAGTTTGGATAGATCTGAGTTCAAATCCTGACCCAGGTACTTGCTAGCTGAGTGACCCTGGTTAAGTCATTTAACTTGTTTCTGTACCTCGGTTTTCATTTGTAAAATTAGGATAGATAATGATATCTACCTGATTGAATTGTTATGAAGATCAAACAAAATTTTATGCATGTGTGTATGTATGTGTGTATTGCTTTGCAAACTCTAAAGAGTTATAAATTTCAGCTTATATTATTTATAGAGAGCAGATATTAGTGGAATGAATAAGCTATTATTTTTGAACTTGATTTTTTTCTATTCATGTTAACAAGTCCAGCTTTGAGCATTTAGCATGAGACTCCCAAATCTCCCTCTTGTATAGTTGGTGGGCATTTCAATACTGGCTAGAATGGGAGCTGTTGAGATTCCTCCCATTTCCCCTTAGCATTTCCCCTTTTCCGTCTTTTATTTTAATTTTTTTATTCATTTATTTTGGAAGTAATTGGGGTTAAGTGACTTGCATAGGGTCACACAGCTAGCAGTGTCTGAGTCAAGATTTGAACTCAGGTCCCCCTGACTCCAGGGCTGGTGCTCTATCTACTCTGCCACCTAGCTGCCTCTCCTTTCTTTTCCTGTAGCTGGGAAAAAATGAAATAGTCCTGCCTTCTCATGTACTGTTTAAGTCTTTAAAGGGCTGTGTTATGCAAGAAGAATTAGATTTTTTTCTGTAGGGTGGCCTAAGGGCACAACCAAGAGCCATGGGTGGAAGCTGCCGTGTTTGATATCCTAACAATGGGAGCTGTTCAACAGTGGAATGGCCTCCTTTGGGAGGTGGTGCATCCCCCTTCTTTGGAGGTCTTCCAACAGAGACTGGATGACTATTTTTCATATGTTTTGTAGTGGTTTTTTTCTGTGGTGGTTATAAGTTGGAGTAAATGGCCTTTAAGGTTCCTTCCAACCTGAAATTTCTAGGATCTTGCATCATCTGGCTTGTTCAAAGAAGGTGGGACTTGTCATGCTCTTGTGCGTAGTTAATAAATGCCATTTGCCGATAATGCAAAGCAGATAGAATGGGCACATATCCATATTTTCCCACCCGAGAGGCAACACGTGGGGGAAGAAGGAGCATTGGACTTGGAGTCTAAGTCCTACCTATGACTTCCTGCCTATGACTGATGATCTAACGTCTCTAAATCTCCATTTCTTCATCAGGAAAATGAGAGCAATCCTACTGGTGAAGAGCACTAGACTCATGGTTTAATTGGAAGAAACTCCCTCTCTGAATTCAAATCAACATCTCCGAGATGATAAGACAGTTGTCTGTCTGGGCCCCAGAGAAGCTAAATGACTTTCCAAGGGCCACAAATCAGTGGTGAGACTTGAACCCAGGTCTTCCTGGCTTCCAATCTGCCTCTGAATCCTACTGGTACAATCTGATCAATTCATAAAAATTTATTAAGCCTCTACTACCTGCCAGGCACCACAAGAGACACATTTAAAAATTAAACAATCCTTGCCCTTGAAGAACTTCTATTCCATTAAAAACAACATGAACATAGAGAAAATGCATAGGGTTTGCCAAGAAGAGGAGCTGGAAGCCAAAGGGTATAGGAAAGCCCTCATACAACTATTAAAATCTGAACTGAACTTTGTAGGAGATTCCAAAATAATTAGGTATTCTAAGAGTTAGAAGTGAGGAGGGAAGGCATCCCAGGCATGGGGTTCAGTTAGTGCAAAGTCACAGTGGTAGGAAATGGAATGTCATTACAGAGAACAGCAAGGAGGACAGATTCAGAGATGAAGAGCAATGCAGTAGATAGAGTGATGAGCACAGAGTGAAGAAGTTCTGAGTTCTAATTCTGCTTCTGACACTAGTGGTGTGACCCTGGGTTAATCACTTAACTTCTCTGAATCTCAGTTCTCCTGCCTATAGAAATGAAGGTAATAGTACCTTTAGTACCAACCTCATGGGATGGTTGTAAAGCTTTGTGAAGTGCTTTGCAATCTTTAATGTAATATATATGTCAGAATATCTTGCACAATAAATGTTTGTTGATTTTTTTTCTAGTTCAATTCTACCGTTCAAGACATTTCTGTTGTTTTTTGAAAATCAATGTAGTGCTGCTCCATTAAGAATGCACCTTTTTTTTTGGTACAGATTGGGAAGTTTCTCTCTCTGTGTCTCTATGTGTCTCTCCTCTTTCTCCTCTTTCTTTCTCTCTCTCTCTCTCTCTCTCTCTCTCTCTCTCTCTCTCTCTCTCTCTCTCTCTCTCTCTCTCTCTCTCTCACCCTCTCTCCATCTCCCTCTCTTCCCCTCTCCCCACCTCCATTCACAAAAGGTACTTTCTCCTGATGTCTAAACATGTGTTTGATTTTCCCAATACATCCCTCTATCTAGATTATTTCCATTAGTGCTTCTAAGGAAGCTCAAGAGAAGATAGGTGAGCCTTTGGCTTGGTTTGCAACTGATAACTTTACCATTGGTTGCTATGGGCAACATTTTATTCTTTTCTTCACAAAGAGAATGACTGGGTTTTCTCTCATTAGCTCTCTTTTGCACTGATTCCCAGGGAAGGTCAGATTTACTGACTGATTGTGTATTATACATGATAGGAGAAACATATTAAATAAATAAAATTAAAACCTTTTGTGAAATAAGATCATTTGTTAGTCATTACTGAGAATTAGCGATAGATTCAGTGAAAAGTTTTTTTTTTAATAATAGCTCTCATTTTTATAGTGCTTTCCTTGCTGAACCACACTTGCCAGGCTGGCTGGGGGGCACCAGGACCCTCCTGTGTCCTAAAATTCCCCTACCAATATTATGTATGATGTATCCTTCCCCTAGTCACCCCTCCCCTCCTTGCCAGCATCTAATACAATGTGGATTCCCTCCTTCCTATTATGCATAAATAGAAACATTTTAGTCTAGGAGTAGGGCTGTCTTTTGGCCTCAAATCCCTCCCACACCTTGAACATGTATACTGTATTATAAAGAAGATATTTTGCAGAAAATTCATGTAAAATGTTTTTACATCAGTGATGACATTGTCATGACATCATCATGCTAGATTATTTTTATTCTTATTAATTATTCTTATTATTATTAATTCTGCAGCTTTCTTCTGTTTCTGTATGTCCCCTCTTGGTTAGACAGGCCTGGCACTCTCTCTCTTCCCTTCCCCAGTGGGCACTGTGGTGGGGACGGAGAGGGGCAGGTCTCAACAGACCTCTGCTTTCCTTTGCAAGTCTCATGTTTTGCTGTACAGTGCATCAGCCCTCTCACTGTCCCTGGTCTCTAGCAGTTAACTTGATGTTGTGTCCCTGAAGGCAGAAAGGGGAGCAGTAACTCACCCCATGGCAGACTGGGGCAGAAGGCTAGACTGTGTCTTATGTGTATTTGTCATTGTTGTTTGTCTGGAGGGTTTTATTCTAAGGTCACATCATGTTTGGTTTCAGTACTAATAAAACCGAAACACCGCCCCCCAATTGTAAATCGTATAGTACTTTAAGGTCTGCAAAAGTCTGTACATATTAATTCAAAGAGCAGTGTGAGAAAGATATTTTTCAAGAATTACCTATGAATTACATGTAAATAATCTTCCATTTGTATGCAATGAGTTAATTATCTAAGAATTGAAAGTTTGAGAACTTTCTCATCTTTTATTCTGGAAAGAAATAAAAAGATTAAATTATACTTATTTTAATTTGAGATTTTTATTTTAAAAAGATGACATCTTCACTAAAGTCCTACTCTGATCCCTACTCATACTGGTAAGGTGACTTGTTTCTTAAAGGCTCTGGTAGCTACTACACAGTGTAGTGGGAAGGGCATCGGGCAAGGAAGCAAGAAACCTGAGTTCAACTAGCTGAATGATCATGGGCAAGTCACTTGACTGCTATCAGCCTCAGTTTCCCCATCTGTAAAAAGGGGCTAATAATAACACTTTCTTCCTATGAGGGTTGTGAAGATAAACTAAGATATTTATAAAGCACTTTGCAAAACTTTATGTGCTATGACACTTGGAAATTCCACTTGTATAAAAATGATAGGGGACTCACTATTTTCATTTTTATTCATCTACCATTCAAGCCACCATTTCATGATTCAATAATCATTTAAAGCACCTACTATGTGCCAAACACTGAGAGCTAATCCTTGGACATGACAGAGAAGACTCATCTTCACCTTTGCCAAGAAACAGGAAAGAGGCAGCTTGGTTGATGAAGTTTTTATGCTTGAAATAATTAAATGCCTCCGGATGACAGTGACTTATATCCCAGAAAGTGTCACCTTGTCTTACATCTCCCCAGAGCATAATGGATGACTATAACACACTGGATTAAAAAAAGAGGCCCATTTTTTATCTTGAAAGCCCAAAGACAAGAGTGACAAATGTACAGTTTTCTTTTGCTTCTCTACCCACCATGTTTCAACTGCTACTAACACCATATTCTTTTGGCATTGTTCTGAAGTGAAGAGATCTGCCAAAATACTTTCAAGAGTAACTGAAATTCACCAGCTCATGTGCCCAAAATTCTTTTCCTTGTAAAATATTTTTAAATGAACGTATTTCTTAAGTGTTTTCAGTATTCTCTCATTTTCTAAAAGAGAGAACAGTATTTCTTTGTACTTTCAATACTTCTTTGCTGAGGGGCCATCAGCATAGATTACGATTCCCTCATGTCTTGGAAGATATTCTAAGAAGGTCACAAAATTCATCCCTGCAGCTAACCTGATGATAAGGCTCTCCTCACCGAGCAGATTTTCCTGTGTCTTTTCCCAGGCTGGTATGTGGAGACTTTCTGCTTGCTAGGATCTGCCAGTGGTGAATCTCTATTGGCAAAACCTTCTCTAGGTTGTATCTCCTCCGAACCAGTAAGTCATTCAGTCAATAAACATGTAGTAAGCACTTACTATGTACCAGCCATTGTAAAAAGAGGAATTAGATGAGAACTTTACTGGATAAATAAAGGACAGAAACACACACTGCTCCTGTGATATCATTAGTTTTGATGAATGCCAATGTAGAGCAGCACCTTCTCTGAAATTTAGAGTCTTAGAGCCTTGCCAAACAGCCCCCAAAGGGCGCCTGAAGGTTAAGTGACTTGCCCAGGGCCACACAGCCTGTGTCAGAACCAAGACTTGAACACAGGACTTCCTGTGGAAGTCACCAAGCCCAACTCTCCAGCCACTGTACCAGGACCTCCTCTCAAACAGAAGGCACTGAACAGATTGCAGCCTTTTCTTGATGATTCAGGGTCATCGTCTTTACGTATATCCATTCTCATACTGGGCTCTGATATGCAGAAAGTCTCTTTTGCTTTTGAATTTTTTCTTCCTCCTTCCTTGTGGTCAGGTTCTTATTTGTCCTTTCTTGCTGCCAACAGCCAGCCTCTCCAACCCTAAGAACATAGAGATTTTAATCTGTCATGGCATTGCAAACCCCATGCATGCTTGTTAATCTTTTATACTAAACAGGAGACATTAAGTATTTGAATGAGAGCCCAAGGGCCAGGTTTTAGTGGAAATGATAACTACTGGAGAAGTTCAGAGACCTTGGGCGGCTAGGTGGTGCAGTGCTGGGCTTGGAGTCAGAACATCTGGGATCGAATCCAGCCTCAGACTGGGTGACTTAGAGCAAGTCACTTAATCTGTTTCTTCATCTGGGAGATAGAGATAATAATAGTACTGATATTGTGGAGATCAAATGAGATTTTATATGTGTGTGAATATTGTTTTGAAAACTTTAAAGTACTGATAAATATTAACTATTTTTTATTACTTCTGAGGTGTGTTTTGGGCAGGGGGAATGGAATTGAGTTTGGCAGAACTTTGATTACCTTTCATCCACTCAGTATGTATTTTGTTTGTACATGGTTATCCGCCATCTTGTCTCTTTCATTGAAGGCAGGGGCTATTTCTGTGAGTCAGGAAGACCTGAGTTCAAATCTGGCCTCAGACACTTACCAGCTATGTGATCCTGGGCAAGTCATTTAACTGCACCTTGCCTCAGTTTCTTCAACTGTAAAATGTAATAGCACCACTGATCTTGTATGGTCGTTCTATGAGATAATATTTGTAAAGCACATAGCACAGTGCTTGGCACATAGTAGTTGCTTAATAAAGAGAGAGAAACATGAGTCAGTGGATAGAGGGCTGGCCCACAAAAGCAGGAAAGTTCAGATCTGACTTCTGATGCCTGGTAGTCATGTGATCCAAGTCACTTAGAATCTCATTGGCCACAGACTACAAATCTAAGACCACACATCATGGACAAGTTGCTGATCTATGTTAGGGTAGGAAGCTTCCATGTTGGTAGTTCTTCCTACTGATAAAGTCACCAGTACAACCCCAAAAAACAAAGTGTGAGTGTGTGTGTATGTAAACCCTGCTTACATTTGTGCAACTTTTATTTGCCTCTAGTGAACTTTGTCCTATTTGTGCTTAACGCTTTTCCCTACCTGCCAAGGTCACTTTGAATACTCGGTCTGAATTCCTGCCTGGTTCCATTGAGTTGAGTCCAACGGAAAGAGCCCAAGGTCATGATTTCCATCCCAATTAGCTTTGGTTTTCTTCCACAGTCCCAGATGCACTCCTAATGCCAGTCGGCAGATCTGCAAATGCTTTTGGTGCTTCTCAAAGGGGATCATGGGAAAAAGAATGTAGGCAGATACGTCATCACTACTGGAAGTGTGATTCAAAGTCCATTCTCCACCAATAATGGTGCATCATCAGTGGATCAGTCAAATTTCCCAATAGAAGATGGAAAATCCCCCATTCAATTGCTTCAGTAGGCAGTTGTTTTTCGTGATTTTTTTTGTTTGAATATTTCATCTACTTTTAGTTTTAAATGTGGGTGGTCAGTATGATCAGAATTTTTATTGCCTGGCATCATGTCATTTATTGGGAAGCTATCACAGAAGGTTTCACAGCCAGTCATCCTCTACTGGCCATGGAGATATGTGGGTCACTTTCCTTTGAGGCCCTTACAGGAGATGAAGGCACTCAGACAAAGATACTCCAGCAGGGGCTGGAGAGGATTGAACACAAACCCCTCTGGCAAAACAGAAGTTCTAAAGCAGGGATGGGGAACCTGCTGCCTCGAGGCCATATGTGGCCCTCTAGGTCCTCAAGTGCAGCCCTTTGACAGAATCCAAACTTCACAGAACAAAGTCCCTTTGCAAAAAGATTTGTTCTGTCAAACTTAGACTCCGTCAAAAGGCCCCACTCAAGGACCTAGAAGGCCACATGTGGCCTCAAGGCTTCAGGTTCCCCACCCCTGTAAAATAAATCAACATTTCCTTATGTGATAGTTTCAGGACCTGCTAAGTTCTTTAACAATGATAATAATAATAATAATAAATATAGTTACAGCAGTATTTATGTAGCACTTTAAGTTTGCAAAATACTTTATAAATATCCCATTTTAACTTCAAAATTTCTGAAATAATTTATGTCTTTTTCAATTTCATATTTCATGTTTTGCTTTTTTTTTTTTACATTGGTGAGTGTATGTGAGTGTGTATGTGTGTGAGTGGGTGTGTATTTGTAAGTGTTTTAATCATTTGTAGAACTTGAAATAGAGTTATCAAAATATTTTTTAAAAACCAAGTTCATGGATCCCAGGCTAAGAATCCCTGCTTTTAGGAAGTTTAACTGAGCCTTAGTTCCCTCATCTGTAAAATGAGAATAGTTGTAGCGTCCACCTCAGAGCTTTGTTGGGAGGCTCAAACGAGATGATGTATACAAAACACTTTAAATATTTAAATAGAACTCTATAAATATGGCCTGGTATTAATTATTGACAGTTAGGATCAAAATTGGTTAGAAATAGTCATTCCCCTCCTAGTAATCAAGTTATCTGTACGCCTCGATTAATAGATAATGTCCATCCATAACACTCACTGGAAAACCTCCTCTAGGTACACAGCCCCTAAAGAATACTCCACCAGGAATCAGAAAGAAGTGGAAATTAGTTCCTGTGGTATACAGCCAAGTAAGTGAGACACAAATGCGTATGTCGAGGAGGAGGAGGAGGAGCAGCAGCAGTAGCAGCGGCAGTAGTAATAGTATTAGTAGCAGGAAGTAGTAGTGGTGGTGGTGGTGGTGGTGGTGGTAGTAATAGTAGCAGTTGTAACAGTCCTAGTAGGTAATAATGGTAGTAGTAATAATGGTAGTAGAAGTGGTAGTGGTAAGAATAAAAGTAGTAGTAGTAGTACTAGTAGTGGTGGTGGTAGTACTACTAATATTAGTCTTAGTGGTGGTGGGAGAAGTAGTAGTAGTAGTTGGGAGTTGGGAGAGTGGTTGGTAGTAGTCATAGTAGTAGTAGTGGTAGTAGCAGTGGTAGTAGCAGCAGCAGCAGTAGTAGTAATGGGGTGGTGGTGGGGTGGTTGGTAATAGTAGTAATAGTGGTGATGGTGGTAACAGTAGTGGGTGGGATGTGGGTGATAGTAGTAATAGTAATGGTGATAGTGGTGGTGGTAGTAGTAGTACTAGAAGTAGTAGAAGTGGTGGAGGTGGGGGTGGTAGCAGTAAGAGTAGCAGTGGTAACAGAAGCAGCAGTAGTAGTGGAGGTGGGGTTAGTCATGAGAGTAGGAATAGTAGCAGCAGCAATTAATAATTATAACAATAATAATAATTATAACAATAATAAAACACAAAACACGGCTATTGTTATAATAATTATAATAATAACAGCCATGTTTTGTGTTAAGGTTTAGTAGGGAACAGAGAAAGGGAGAGAGGGAATGTCTATCAAATGCCTTCTCTGTGCCAGGCTCTGTAATTGACAATGAGGTCTACAAGTTACACCCTACACTAATGTAATAATCATTATCACCTTCATTATTATCGCCATTATCATCGTCATTGTCATCGTCATCATCATCATCGTCATCATCATCATCACCATCATTATCATTATAATGAGAAGAATAAATGCTAACATTTCTAGAGCATATATTATATGCCTAGTTCACTGGGCCTGGAGTCAGGAAGACTCATCTCCCTGAGCTCATATCTGGCCTGAGACACTGACTAGCTGTGTGACCCTGGGCAAGTCACTTTACTCTGTCTGCCTCAGTTTCCTAATTTGTAAAAAGGCAAGAAAACCCCCAATGGGGTCACATAAAGTCAGACACAACTGAAAAACAGCTGAACAGCTGCCAACGTGTCTGGCTCTGTGCGGAACATTTTACACTTATCTGATTTGATCCTCACTCCAACTCTGAGAGATAGGTGCTACCTACCAAAGTGATTACAGGGTTGGAGAAAAACATGGTAATTATTAAGCCCTGCATCCCCAGCTCCCTTAGAAGGAGGCTCAAGATCTCCATGCACCATCAGCCAAACTTCAAACAACATGAATGAGACAGGAGGTGGTGTGGAGGGCAGATGGAAAACATGCAAGGAAGAACATGAAAACTCTGATTACCAGCTGGAAAACATGTGATGAGATGCTTTGTTTGATGGAACCGAGATTGCTCAGGGCATGAGTATTTAGAACCAGGGCATTTCAGAGCTGGACAAACCCTTGGAGGTTATCTAATCTAAGGCCTTCACCTGACAGATGAAGAAGTCACATTGCTTGTTTGTCAGCTGTTCAGTTGTTTTTCAGTCGTGCCTGACTCTCCGTGACCCCATTTGGGGTTTTCCTGGCAAAGATATTGGAGCAGTTCGCCATTTCCTTCTCCAGCTCATTCTACAGATGAGGAAACTGAGGCCAACAGAGTTAAGTGACTTGCTCAGGGTCACACAGCTAGTAAGTGTGAGATGAGTCTTCCTGACTTCAGGCCCAGTGTATTAGACAATAATATGTGCTATAGAAATGTTAGCATTTATTATTGTTGTTGCTATAATAATAATAATAACATTGGTATAGGGTGCAGCTCATGATTGGAACCAGTGCAGATGGACTCCAGCTCTGCACCTTATAGTATCAGAGTTGCTTGAGCAGGTAGAACCACAGGGTCACATGTAGTCCGGAATGGAACCTGAACCTAGGAATTCCAGCCTCTAAGGCCAGTTTTCTGTCCACTGGATCATGTTACCTCACTCATCATATGCCTAACACAAAAAGAAATTTAATATTCCCGAACAGATCATAAAATTATAGAATCTTAGATTTAGACCTAGCAGGAATTTTTCAGGCCATCTGGTTCAACCCCCTTGTTTGAGGAAAAGGAGATGTAAGTCAACGAATAAAATCAATAAGTATTTATTAAGCCTCTGGGGAGCCTGCGGCCTTGAGGCCACATGTGGCCCTCCAGGTCTTCAAGAGAGGTCTTATTCAGTCAAAGGCCACACTTGAGGACCTAGACAGCCACATGTGGCCTCAAGGCCGCAGGTTCCCCACCCTTGTACTAAGTAATGAGCTAAGTGCTAGAACCCAGAGACAGGAAGCTGGAAGGAGATGTTAAGTGATTTGCTTAAAATCCTATAAGTTGTAAGAAACACACAAGATTTGAACCCAGATCCTCTGATTCCAAATCCATTGGTTTTGGTTCCGCCCTCCCCTCCCATTATGCAGTGCTGATGCAGAAATGGTGTTGACTAAATTAAACTGATATGTACAGCATCAAGAATCAATTTGAAAGTAAGGATTTGATAAGACCTCATCTTCCTCATCCCTCCTTTCCCTCCACTAATAATTTCCTCTGTCTGTCTGTCTGTCTCTCTGTCTCTGTTTGTCTCTCTCTCATCTTTTTCCTCTTTCTTCTCTTTCCTCTGTGTGTCTCTATCTCTCCCTTCCCCCTTTTTCCCTTCCTCTCTCCCCTCCCCCCAGGAAACTCTGAATAGACATCTAATTCTTCTCCTGGTATAGGCTATCATTCCTCCCTATTTTGTTATCAAAAGCATGCTTTTTTTAAAAAAAAAAAAACAAAAACAAAAACAAAAAGCATCTTATATCTTCTGAGCAGTTTACTTCAAGGCATGCTGCGGTTAGGATGTTGTCCAGTTTAGGTCCCAGGGAATATCCCAGGGCCCATGCTTTGACCATCTTTCTGGTATTTACTAAGTCTCCCAGCCTTCAAATCTTTGTTTAGATAATGTGGCAGGGAAGACTTGTTAATGACTAATCTGTGTCCATTGAGGCAGCAAGCCAAAGAAGAAATGAGACTGGGCCAGAAGGCAATGTGTTATCATTCAAACTTTCACTTAAAAAAAATCTCCCACCCCACAAGCCACCCCATGCAAGAAAACATCACACATCTCATGGGCTTGTAGAAAATCACTGGGCTTTAGCAAGAAGGCTTGAACACAGCTCTCTTCTATGTACCTTGAATGACAGGACTCTGGCCGAAGACTTTACAAGTAAGTAATTTACCCAAGTGGGGGGAGAGGGAGGATGTTATTTGTGGATAACGGAGAATAAGGTTGTGGATGGTTTGTTCATGATTATTATGTGATTGGTTTAGCCTTGTTAAAAAAAAAAAAACTTCAGATCAGAATTTCTTAATCGTGTGTGTGTGTGTGTGTGTGTGTGTGTGTGTGTGTGTGTGTGTGTGTGTGATGGGCCCCTTTGGCAACCTGGTAAAGCTTCTAGAACCCTTCTCAGCATAATGTTTTAAATGCATAAAATAAAATATAGAGGATTGCAAGGAAAATCAATCATGTTGAAAAAGAATTCTTAAAGTATATTTTTTAAAGTTCCCAAATCCTAGGTTAAGAATCCCTGCTTTAAATGTCCATAACAGTCCAGAGGGAACTGAGAAGTCCCTAAATATAACCAACCACAGCTTACTTGGAGGAAAAATGAATTTTGGGTCTATTTTAATCACATGACATCTCTCTTGACGGGACATAGTCAAGGAAGCAAGTTTGGGGAATGATGCTGTGTCTTCAACTGACTTTGGTCATTGCCCCTGAAGTTTATATGAGTTTTTTTTTATTTATACATTTGAAATGATGTTAAAATAGTGTCCACACAACCTCATAAATATATTAAATGAAGCAAAAAGATTAAATAAATAGCATTTACTTGTATAATGGAACACTGTAACATACTTAAAGTGGAAGAATTTAAGGAACATGAAGACATTTGGAGAGACCCTGATTCTTATCCGCTT
Organism: Trichosurus vulpecula; assembly: GCF_011100635.1. Taxonomy (NCBI): domain Eukaryota; kingdom Metazoa; phylum Chordata; class Mammalia; order Diprotodontia; family Phalangeridae; genus Trichosurus; species Trichosurus vulpecula. The sequence goes on along the minus strand of NC_050577.1, from coordinate 213,708,058 downwards.
AATAATATTTTATTTTTCCCAATTATAAGTAAAGATAGTTTTCAACATTCACTTTCATAAGATTTTGAGTTTCAAACTTTTTTTTTCTCCCTCTCTCCCTCTCCTCCCCCCTCCCCAAGATGGCAAGAAATCTGATATAGTCTATACATCTACAATCATATTGAACTTATTTCCACATTGGTCATGTTGTGTAAAAAGGATCAGAATGGAGAGACCTTTATGAAAGGAAGGGTGGTCTGTTGGGATGGGTACTTATAATAGTCAGAGGATATAGGTAAGAATACTGGTCTTGTAGCTTGCTACCTATCTGATTACCTTCTATTTGGAGGATTCACTTTGGAATTCTCTGGTCTTTATAGGATCGTGAATTTAGAGATGGGAAGAACCCTGGAGACCATCTTGGCCAAATCCTTTATTTTACAGAAGAAGAAACTGTAGCGCAGGGAAGCTAAACAATTTGCCCAGGTCATATAGACAGGATTTGAACTCACATCTTTTGACTCCACAGTCAATTTCCTCAATTGTAAAATGAAAGAGTTTGACTCAAAAGTCAATCAGTCAATAAATATTTATTAAGTGGCTACTATGTACCCAGGACTGTGCTAAGCTCTGGATGTACAAAGAAAGACAAAAGATTGTGCTTGATCTTCAGGAGTTCATAGTCTAATGGGAGAGTCATGCATGAAACAACCATGTCCAAACTGGCTGTCTAGTCAATAACCAAAAAGCATTTATTAAACACCTACTATGTGCCAGGCACTGTCCTAAGCCTTGGGGATACAAAGAAAAGCAAAAATAATCCCTATTCTCAAGGAGCCCACAATCTAATGGAGGAGACTGCATACAAATAACTATGAACAGACAAGTAATCTATAGGATAAATAGGATATGATCAATAGATAGAAGGCACCAGAATTAAGGGAGACTGAGATAAGCTCAAGCTTTAAAGCTATAATCCTGTGAGCGAGGCAATACAAAATGGGGAAGAAAAAAGTTACTCAGAACCTCACCGGATCTTTCAGTGTCTAGGACCACAAGGGAGGAAACCTGAATAGAAATGAATGGATGAAGAGAGAGCACTAATGGAGAATTAGAGGGAGTATCTGAAAGTCTTTATGACCTTGTAGGCATTCAATTTCATTTATTTAAATGTAAGTAATTGCAAAGTAAGTTTAATGGGTTGGGTCCATATGTTACTGATACCTTTGATGTGGCATTGCTGCGCTAGGAATGTCACGAGATGACAAGAAAAGCACCTGGAGTTTTGGGGGGACCTCTGGCAGTGTGCCTCTGGAAAGGTATGAACAAGAATTATATAAGATGAGCACACATGCACCAAAGGAAGGGAGTCTGTGGAAGTCTATGAGGTCACACATTCATTCAATGGTATTTAAAAGAGGTGCTTAATATTATGTTCATAATAAATCATTTTTAAAAGATTTTTATGGGGTAAGAAAATGAGCTTTTCCCCTTTGTTTTCATTGTAATTTCCATAGCTTTCCATTACTGGAGTGTGAGATGGAGACCTTAAAAGAAATATTTTGAGGTTTTATTTTTGGAGTCTAGAAATATAGGTTTTAATCCCCCCTCAGACTAGCTGTATGACCTTAGGCAAGTCACTTAGGTTTCCTATTCTGTAAAATAGAGACAATAATACAAATACTACCAAACTCCCATGCTTGCTGTAATTTTGTAAACCTCGGAGTGCTATAGAGATATGAGCTATTACTATCAGTCAGTTGGGTAATTAATATTTATTAAACACCTACTCTGTGCCAGGCATTGTAAACCACAAATTCCCACATGTCTAAACTGCTTAAAGTTATAGAATCATAAGCTTATGGGAGCCTAGGATTAAAGCTGGAAGGGATTTTATTGGTCATTCAATACAACCCCCTCATTTTACAGAGAAGGAAACTGAGACCCAGAATAGATAAATGTTTGGCCCAGGGTCACACAGCGAGTGAGTGTCTGAGATGGGATTGGAAACCAGGTCTTCCTGACTTCAGATCTAGTGCTCCATCCCCTGGGAAGTATTCAGCACTTTCCTCATAACAACCCTTTAAGGTAGGGAGTATATGTAGCTGAAACTCAAGCCCAGTGGAAACATCAGGCACTGTTTTATTATTAAAATTACCTACCACTAAAAACCAAAGCCATTCCCAGAGGAGACAAGGCAAGGCTGCTCAATGCTCTGCCCTAAGTAATGTGGAGATCATGAGAATGGCTAGGATGATTTTTCTTAGTGGAGTTTTATTCAAGGGTGGGAATGAGAAGTGGTGACTGCCCACTGATTGTCTCATTTCTGCTTCAGTGAGATGTATGGCTAGCCTCTGGAATATTCTCATGGATGGATTTCTAGATGTGATACTCTTAGGGCAAGGAAACTTCAATCTGTTCTTGGGTTGGCTTCTCCTGTCCTTACTGCCTTGCCTTCACATTGACCCATGTGAGCCACATTTACTGTTGGACCAAGCTGGGTGACTGCCAGTGTTGCAACAGGCCTGACGCAACCCAGCAGTCAAGTGATGAAACGCAGAATCTCAGAATCTCACGGCTAGAAGGGACCCTTGGGGGTGGAGCCCATGTTATCTGGTTGAGTGCAAATACAAACAGGAATCTCCCCTATAACATCCTAGTCAAGGGTCATCCTGCCTCATTAAAAGGTGCTATGGATGGAAAACTCACTCTGCTGAGGCAGCCCTTTGCACTTTGGGACTGTTTAAATTGTTAGGAAGTTTACCATAAGCTCATAGATCTACAGACTGGAAGGTTCTTAGGTAGAGGCCATTGAATCCAACCCCATCATTTTACACATGAGGAAACAGGTCCAGGTAAGGGCTCATCCAGGTTCATACGGCCAGGAAGTAAAAGAGCTGAGGTTTGAACTTGGGTCCCCTGGCTCCAAATGCAGCAGGGACCTCAGAGTCCAACCTCCTAATTTTCCAGATAAGAACATCAAAGGCCCCCAGATAAGAGAGGTAGTAAGTGTCAGAGCTGGGATTTGAACCAGGTTCCAGCTCAAGTGTCACCTTCCTCAGTGAAGCCTCCTTCCCTGATATCCCTGGCCAGAAGTGGTTTTTCCTTCTTCAGATTTTCCTATAATGCACCAGGGACCTCAAAAGTCATTTAATCGAGCCTCTTTATTTTGCAGATAAGAGAACGGAGGGCCAAAAGTAATTTGTCTTTCTAGAGAAGCCTTGCTGGGGGGGTGGGGGGGAAGGAGGGATCAATCAGAAATAGATATAATTTAATTAGCAAACAGCTTCACTTAAACTTTTAAAAATCATGACATTAAAATGCAATTCTTCTGGAGCATGGAGGCAACTCTTCTGGAGAAAGCTGAGAGAAGAAATGAGCTAGCCAAGCCCTAAAATACTATGATTACTTCTGAGGACCAAGTTATTAGTCAAAGACTAGAGGAAATTTATTCAGCAAATGGTTACTGATAGAAGAAACAAAGGATCCAATGACTTTTAGGAGAGAGATTTTGTTGAAGAAGATAACAGCAACAGCAATAACTAGAATTGCCACAGCATTTTTCTGCAGCGAAGGCCAGTAGCACAAGTATTATATGCCTATTTCACAGATGGGAGAACCAGATTGGGAGAGGTAAGGTGATTTGCCCAGAATCATACTGGTAGTACAAGGCAGAGCCAACATTTTGAATGCAAGACTTCTAATTTCATCCCTTTCCATTCATCTTCCACACAGCTACCAACATAATCTACCTGAGGTACAGATCAGCTCACTCCTCTCCTTAAAAAATCTGGAGCGCCCACTAGCCCTTGAATTAAGTAAATAAAATGTATGCATAAATAAGTATAAAAATAAATAAAAAAGAAATGAATAAATAAATAAAAATAGAATACGAATGCCTCAGCCAGACATATCAGGTCCTTTGCAACCTGTTTCCAAACTGCCTTCCTAGATTTATTTCACATGACTCCCCTTCTTATATTGGATGTCCCTCCCAAACTAGCCTACTAGCCATTCGTATAGGAGGGGTCACTCCTGATGCCTGGAATGTACTCCATCCTCCTCTCCAATGAGGAACAGAGGAGAGAGTCATAGATTTAGAATCCAAGAATTTTGGTTCAAATGCCAGCTTTGCCACTTAGGACCTGTGCAACCTTGCTCAAGCCACTTAAACTCTTCTGGTCTGGTTTTACTAAGCTGTAAAATTGAGTGGTGAACTAAATGCTCTCTAAAGTCTTTGCCTTAGAGGCCTCTAGTTGGAGCAGTGGATAGAATTCTGGACCTGGAATCAGGAAAGACCTGAGTTCGAATCTAGCTGACAATTAGGAGCTATGTGACCCTGGGTAAGTCACTTAAACACTGTCTCACTATCCTCAACTATTAAATGGGGATAATACAAGCCCTTATCTCTCATGGTTGTTGTAAAGATAGAATGAGCTAATATTTGTATGGAGCTTAGATCAGTGCCTCATACACAGTAGGTGTCTAATAAATGCTTGCTCCCTTCCAGCTCCAGATCTGTGATTGATGATTATTTCTACCTTTCAGAATCATTCAAAGTCCAGCTCAAGTGTCACCTTTCTCAGTGAAGACTCCTTCCCTGATAACCCCAGCCATAAGTGGTTTTTTCTTCTTCAGATTTTCCTGTAACACATGGATTTGAGCCCCTTTTGTTGTAATCAAACACTGCACTGCAAGAGATTTATCTGATTATAGGTTGTATCTGTCAGTCAAATGTAAAGAAAGCACTTTGCAAACTTAGAGTAATAAATGATGATGATGATAATATTTATATTGCATTTGATTGTTTGCAAAGTGCTTTACTCATTTTGTCCTCATAACAACCCTGGGAGGTAGGTGCTATTTGTCCCTATTTTACATATGAAGAAACTGAGGCAGATATAGGTTATCTACTCAGGGTAACGCAACTAATAAGTGTCTAAGGCTGCATTTGCACTCAAGACTTCTTGATTCTAGGTCTAGCATTCTATCCATTTTGCCACCAAGTTATCAAAATGATTTATGTCACTTAAATCAGTGATTTATATATCATTTAAATATGTATATTTATGTATATATAACACATCTTCCCATTCGTTCTGCCTCTGGGTTTCCTTGGATTGCTTTTTTTTTTCCTTTTCTTAAGGGAGTAGCAATGAGATCCCTTGTAGAGAGCCTTCCCAAAATAAGCATGGCAGGACTAGTGGGAAGCCTGGTAAGAGTCTTATCTTTACCTTACCCACTGCTTGCGCCTTCACTTTGAGATTCCCCTCCATTTACACTGTATATCTTGGATGTCTATATTTACTATATACCAGGGAAATCACAGGCTTGGACTGAACACCACAACATGGGATTTGGAACTTGAAGGAATCCTGGGAGTTATTTCATCCAATCTCTTCATTTTACAAATGAAACAATGGAGACACAGAAAAGTGGAAAGATTTACCCAAGTTATGCAGGTAGCAAGATCTAAAGCCTCCAAAAGGCAGAGTGGCAAAGAATTGCAATCAGAAAGACTTGAGTTCAAATCTCTTTGTAAAATAAGGAATCTAGCACTAGGTAATGCCTAAGGTTCCTTCCAGTCCCTAATCTTACCACACTGTAAAAAGTATTTGACTTGAAATCAGCAGATCTAGATTCAAGTTTCAGATCCCTTTGCTTAGTAGCTGTGTGACATTGGGCAAATGACATAGCCCCTCAGAGACTTAGAATGATGTACTGTATTTAGGGCCAAGTTCTGGGTTTGAATCCCAGTTCTTCTAATGATCTTGGATAAATCATTTGACCTCTGGGGGTCTCAGTTTCCTCATCTATAAAATAGTACAGTTGGACCAAATGACTTTCAGTGTCCATCCAGGGTCCAAATCTGGTGCATCCAACACAGTCTATCAAAAGGTAGGAGATGAAGGGTCATTTATGAGAAATAGCAAGCAGGCCACTTTAGCTTGAACTCAGAATACATAAAAGGCATTGACAGGAAAAAAGACTGAAAAAGTAGGTAGACGGTCAAATTGTGAAGGGCTTTAAATGCCAGTCTGAGAAATTTGTGTTTCTCACTATGGAACCATGGAAGATTTTTGAATGGGGTGTGATGCCTATTTGGCATCTCTGTGGATCATGGATTGGAGAAGAGAATTGGGGGAAGCCAAACTACTTCCTAGGCTATTGTCTAGGTCAGAAGAGGAGAATCCCCCCATGGAAAATGGTCCCCAAATCCTAGATGTTATCTTCTGTGTTTATAATAGTCCATAACTATTATTAGTACATTGTATCTGGGGTCCCTTGTTCTTGGCATATGACTGGCTTGCCTTCTTTCCCATCTATTGTTTTCTGGATGATAACTTAATTCTGGGATTACAGATTTAGAGCTGAGAGAGACCTCACACAACATGAAGTCCAATGTCCTCATTTTAAAAATAAGGAAACTGAGGCTCAGGGGATAAAATAACTCCCCAGCATCAAACAGGCAGTAAATGTCAGAGATGGGATTTGAACACAGATTCTTGGCTAGTGATAGTTAAGTGCTAGCCACTGCCCTGTCCTCTGTCTCATGTTAGTGGACAACTGAATTGAATGACTCTGGCATTCAGGTACTTGTTACTGGGATCACAAAATATAAAGAACTAAGCAATCTCTGCTCTCAAAGAGTTTATAAGTATAGCTTTTATAGGATAACAAATGATAAATAAAATAGAAAACTCTTTTACATAATACGAATACATTCTATATAATATAAATAATAAATAAAATATAAAAATATTTTATATAATATGAATATACTTTATACTATAAGGATGAGAATAAAATATAAAGATGAAAATGTATAAATACACTATTATTAAATTATTAAATATATTTTAAAGCAGAAATTAAAATAATACATAATATATCATGTTGTCACCATACCAAATAGTCAGTAAAATAAGTAAACTATTATTAAATCTAAATAACTATATAGTATAAATAGCATATTTATATAAATATTGCTTTATAAGAAGAGGCTAAACTTAACCTCATAGTAAAACAGAATTAGATGTTTATTTCTAAGCACCTGAAGGTTTGCATTTCATTACATCTGTTATTTCAGTTGGACCTCATGATAATGTGAAATAGTGATTGAAGGTATTATTTATGCCCATTTTATGGGTGAGGAATCTCATTAGGTTCAAAAATATGGGATGACACTTTTTCAAAATGGCTTGATTTATTTTTCAGGAAGTGGTATATATTACCAAGTATGTGGCCTTTCACCCTTTGTTCCGAAGGAAGAATGAAATCCATATAGAAGATTTGTCTGTGATCAACATTCCCAAGGTCAAATAAGTTGATAGAATTAAACAGGAAGAAATTTAATGAAAGAAAATACAGACCTGTTCTCAGAATTCAAATGGGGAGGAGGGGGAGACTTGACATAAGTGATTGGACAAGGTTTGGGGATTATTATATACCACATAAGTGGCAGTGTGGCTTAGCAGATGCAACCTTGGAGCCAGTAAGAGTTGAGTTCAAGTCATCCTTGCCTGGATGACCCTAGGCAAGTCATTTAACCTCTGAGTGCTCTCTAGGCCACTCTCTAAGAAATTAAGTTGCAGCATGGGAAGAGGGAGTTCCCTCACCTGGGAGTTCCCTGTGTCAATAAAACCACAGGTCCAGTCCCAGCTGTATGTGCCACACAAGCCACACATGCCTGAGTAGGGATCATGATAATGAGGTGAAGGAAGCCAAAAGGCAGGGATGCCAGGCTGGACAGTGGCTTGAACTTGGGGCCAAGAAGACTTGGGTTTGCATCTTGACTCTGATACCGTTTACCTGTGAGACCCTAGTCAAGTCATTTACCTTTTCTGAGCCCTAATTTTCTCATCAGTAAAATGGGGACAATGCCAACACCTCACAGGGTTGTTATGAGAATCAAATTTGTAAATATTGTAAATTTGTAAAGCACTTGTATACATTAAAAGTGCTAAGTGCCAGCTATTATTCCTATTATTAGGATCAGAGGGACATAGATTTAGAGCTAGAAGGGACTAAAGAGGGATCTGGTACAAAATCCTTATTTCATTGTGGAGAAACTGAGGCCCAGTGCTTAAGGTCCCTAGCTAGTTAGGGGCAGAACAAATATTTGAACTCAGATCGTCTGATGACAAATCCAGAACTCTGCTTTCTCACCCTAAAGCCTAGGGTAGCCTATGGAGGGAACAAATGGGACAAAACTTGTTATTTCATTGGTGTAGGGAACTCCCAGAAGAGAATGCTCCCTCTACTAATGCAGGTTGCCACCTTCTCAATAGCCTACAGCTTTAGAGACTTGCTTCAAGCCCCGAGAAGTGAGGTGATTTGCCCAGAGCTCCACAGCTAGTACTCCTCACAAGCAAGACCTGAACCCTTATGGTTGACATGACAAATACTCGATGTAAGCTCTTGGAGGGAAAGACTAACTGGCTTTGGTCTTTCTATCCCAGGTGTCTAGCACAGGACCTGGCACACAGTAGGCACTTAATAAATGCTTGTGGAATTGAATTGAATTATTCCCCCCCCCCCGCCTCCTTGAATATGAGGAAGATCTTAAAATGGGACCAAAGTATGGGAAATTTTGCTGAAATAAGCAATATTTCCTTTATGCCCAAAGGAGGCTGTGGATTTTTAGTTACAGTGAAAGAATTTGGGGGAGATATCAGAAGCCATTTCCTGGCTCTTTGGACTCTCGGATCCTACAATACATTATCAAGGGAAGCTGTGGAATTTCCTTTCTCAGAGATAGATGGGAAACTTGAAAAATAACTGCCCAAAGTTTTAGGATCTCTCTCTGTCTGACCTTTTAGCCTTGTACTCTGGTGTATTTTGAAAAAGGGAGAGAATCTCATGGGCCAATTAGAGAGAATATCATTAGGGACAGAGTGGTCTCCTCTCATGCTAATAATGTTGATTTAATTTCTACCTCAGAAAATGTGCCAAGTTATTTCAACATGTCTTCTGTCATGGAAATGTTAGTGCCAAGTGTTCCTGGATACGTGGAACAGTTGAGAAATCGCTGAATATTTTAAGTTGGGGGCAGCCATCGCGTAATGATTAGGGAACCAGCTTCAGTCAGGAAGATCTGTATTCATTGCCTCAGATGCTTGGTGAAGTCCCTTTATTTTTCTTTGCTCCAGGCATCTCTCTAAAATTAAACTGCAGGATGGGAACTGTTCTGCCTTGGGAACAGATGTTTCTTCTTTGGTGGTTCCCTAAACCAATCAAATCACAATGATAAAAAAGTGTTGTATTGGTCCTCCTTACCTTTCTCTAGTAACATATATATTTGACTGCCCTTTTGTCTGGATCTTCAGCACCACTAGAAGTGTCCAGTACATAGCACGTACTTCATAAATGTCCTAGAATTGAGATAACATACAAGCATTTTCCTGGAAATAATTGACCCTATTTTGTTCTCCTGGATCGTGTGCTTAATACTTATTTACTCGTATTCATTTTTCTATGTGGCCATCAAAGTATTTTGAAATGTCTAGATCTCTTTCGTTCTTACGTCACCAACATTTCCTAATATACCCCTCTTTATCTCTCTTTTTGGGAGCCATCTGTTGTACCAAAGAATAAAATATAAAGGGAAAAACTGTTGGAACAAATTAATCAACACATTACCAAGTCAGGTCAACAAGCATTTATTAAGGGCCTACTATGTGCAGGGTACTGTGCTGTCAGTCAGTTAATAAACATCTATTAAGCACCTACAGTGTACTAGGCACTGTGGTAAGTGATGAAAATATAAAGAGTTGCAAAGAATATGGGAAAATTCCTGTTCTCAAAAAGCTTACAGTTCTAATGGGGAAGAGTGAACATGCAAGCAACTATGTAGAAGCAAGAGTTATATGAGACAAATTGGAGACAATCTCCCCACACCCATAATCCCTGATGGAGAGGTGCTTCCCAAATCTCCTATTTGGGGCCAGGCTTGGTCATTATCCTTAGTAGTCAATTACATTTGACTGTTGATGTCCTTTTCACTTAGAATTTATAGTCATTGTATGTATTTTTTCCTGGTTCTCTTTACTTCTTTACCTTAGTTCATATGCCACCCATGATGGAAGGAAGCATTTAGAATAATAATAAGGATATTTCATATTTGAATGATCTGTGATCTCCTTGGTGGAGTTCCTGTCTCCACTGATGCAGATAGCAACTCCTTCATCATTTATGAAGTGGTTTTCAAGAATTATTTCCTTATGTCAGTATTTAGAGATCTGCAGTTCTATTGGGACAGGCATGCCTTCCCCCATTGAGACTCTTGAACCATTATGTGATCATTGACAATTGTGGCTGATAACTTCATTCCACCCTGGGATCATTTGAAATACTCTGAGAATCCAAGAGCCTGCCTGGCCCAGGGCTTGGAGCACAGCCCAACGAGAAAGGAATATTCCTTCCTGAAGCCAAAATCAACTTATCTGAATGTTGCCAGGTCAGTCTTTGGGTAACAGAGAGTTAGTGTGACTCCAGACCCAATAAAATCTCAATGAAAAGCCACCTAGCTTGTTAGAAGAAGATAACTGCTACACAAAAAGCCTTTCCTGACTCCTCCTCCCCTTAATGCCAATCTTACACCTGTCGAGTATCTCCTATTTATTCTGTATAAGTTTTGTTCATACATAGTTGTTTGCATATCCATTAGATTATGAGCCCTTTGTAAACAGAAATTTTTTTTAAACTTTCTTTGCATCTTTTTGTATTCTTTTTTTTGTGTTTCTTTGTAGCACTTAGCACACTGCTTGGCACATAGTAGGTCCTTAATAAATGCTTGTTGACTGACTAACTGATATATGTATATTCCTATAATTTCACAGCTTACAAGGCATTATACTATGTCACTGCTATTATTTTTGAAATGTTTTGAAAGGTGCATATAAAACTGTGATATGCAAATAGACTTGAACTTTGGACCTGATTTAATAAAATGAAACTAAATAGGATTAGCATCAAAATTAATTAATTCCTTTTTCTTTCTTTCTTCTTTCTTTCTTCCTTTCTTTTCTTCCTTCCTTTCTTTTCCTTCTTTCCTTTCTTTCTTTCTTTTTTCTTCCTTCCTTCCCTTCTTCCTTCCTTCCTTCCTTCCTTCCTTCCTTCCTTCCTTCCTTCCTTCCTTCCTTTCTTTTCTCTTTCTTTCCTCTTTCTTTCTTCCTTTTTCTTCTTTCTTCTTCCCTTCTTTCTTTCTTTCTTCTTATTTCTTTCTTTCTTCTTTCTTCTTCTTTCTTTCTTTCTTT